>NC_142677.1:13466637-13571637 GCF_964200805.1 Pocillopora damicornis | reverse complement strand
TTATTTATTGAGGTGCACTGAGTCGTTTTGTGTTTGTAAAGTTCAATAAGGTTTCTGCTTCTTTTGACAAACTCCCCTTATAAATAACGTCACTGAAGTAGTTTTACAAACTGTGTTACGTAGTACACTTATACTTGCAATTGGCCAAAGTAAGAGTTAAACATCCTCTGGCTCTCAGCGAGCGGGAAAGCGACCAGCTCATTTCAGTTGTGTGCCATTTTCACAACCTAGACTTTCGTTACATCCATAATTTTCTCGATCAGTTACGAGTAATAGTTTCTGATGAGGCCTTAAACTACTGTATAAATTTCCTAAATTAAATGAATCTTCGAATTTTTGCCGATCCACGGCATTATCATACATTAGATTGGCGAAAGCTCGAAGACATGGTTTTGATTCCTTTTTTCAAAATTTCTTTCGAACATTAAGTAATTTAAAACCTCACCAGAAGCTATTTTACCATAAAAAAGGGTTTGTTACGAAGACCATATTGTTGATCGTTCTGTTATGAAGGCAGAGTTTTTACGTTTATAAGGCGTAAGAAAATACCTTGTATACTGTAGCACGAGTTGCAACTAGCCTGAAACGGATCCAGGTGAGTAATTTCCAGTTTTGGCGGCGACATCGTCAGCGTTTAGGAATATGTTATTATTTTATCACGTCGTTAATTTATAATTTACAATTTGATCTTATGGATTAAGAGGTAATTTTCTTTATTTCAGAAGAGACCAATACACTTTGAAGCGGAAAAAACAGAATTCTCTAGATCAACTCTAACAGTGTTACTAGAGCTCGGGTTGCATATGAAGAAAGAGCCTGGATGAAATAATGGCGAATTTAACTGAGAATGGAAATTATACGACAACAGGCCTGGGGTTTTCCTGTTCTCTAGGTCTCGGAACAGCTCAGAAGATATTCATTTCAACTATAAATCTTCCCTTATCCATTTTTGCAGTTATTGGAAATCTCTTGATCATCATTACTCTCCGTAGGGTGTCGTGCCTTCATCCGCCGTCAAAACTCTTGCTCAGTTGTCTTGCTTGCACAGATTTGGGCGTGGGCCTTACTTCACAACCTCTTTACTATGTTTTCATTATGGTCCCTGAGCACTCAAGGGTTTGTTTCTTCTCTTCTTTACTTTCTCTTATCACTGGTTCAATATTTTGTGGGGTATCTTCGTCAACAATAACTGCAATAAGTGTGGACAGACTTCTTGCTCTGTCGCTGGGACTAAGATACAAACAGGTTGTAACTATGAGGCGAGTAAAGGCTCTCGTTGGTACTCATTGGGTCTTATGGACTATCATTATGTTGGTAGCATTTCAGAATTATAGCACTTTCCTAGGCATTGCATCTGCAGTGTTTTTGTTAGGCATAATGATCTCTTCATTCTGTTACACCAAAATTTATCGCACTCTCCGCCTCTCGCAAGCACAAGTTCAGAGCCAAGGTCACCAAGGACAACAGAATGAAGAAGCAACTCCATTGAATAAAGCGAGATACAAAAAGACAGTGTCCACAGCACTGTGGGTACAAATGGCATCACTGGTTTGTTATCTCCCTTTTGTTTTGGTCAGTGGTTTTGCTTCTATCACTGAACATGAAACGCCAATATTCTACTTTGTCTCGTCTTTATCGATATCTCTTACGTTCTCTAACTCGACTATAAATCCAATCCTGTATTGTTGGAGGATGAGAGAAATGAAACGAGCCGTAAAGCACACGATAAGACAATTTTGTTGTTATCCTAATGAAGAAACTTAGAAGCACCGTGACTTTAACAAGATGCGATGGCAGTCCACTGCGTTATGAGTAATTGTTGTAAATACAACCTTCTAGAAATCTCCAGACTGCTTGGTCATGCTGACTTGCATACCATGAAACTTTCTGGAGCATTTCATCATGTCACGCACCTATTATGTAATACTACTAAAACAGTTATTATCCAAGCTTCTGGAATGTTCCAGAACACATTGTAAATATATAAAGACTGACTTATGTAGTAGTAGGGCTAGTTACAGTTGTTGTTGTCGGAGCGAAGACTGTTTTGAAAGCTCTACCGAGAAAGAGTTACCGCGGAAAATTGCTCATTTCAAGGCACTTTGGAGACAGCAATGAGATTGTTAAGTTAACCATGTTCTACCACGTTAACCCGCATCTACCCTAAGTTAACCATGTTCTACCACGTAAACCCACATCTACCCTAAGTTAACCATGTTCTACCACGTTAACCCACATCTACCCTAAGTTAGCCATGTTCTACCACGTTAACCCACATCTACCCTAAGTTAGCCATGTTCCACCACGTTAACCCACATCTACCCTACGTTAGCCAAGTTCTACCACGGATGTTGATTGTGGTGGGCTTACTGAATTAAGTTTATTAACGATAAGTATTGTACTGCTTTTAGGAGGCGCTCTTTTTAAAGAACATTACTCGCTGTTTAATAAAATAATTGAGTTTGTGGGATTGTGATTTTATACCGTAACAACTGCAAGTAATGTGGGGTCGACCTGTATACTGTGAGGTCGATCTGACCACTTTGAGTTGAATGATACCATCAGTTATTTACATAATGCCTTGCAGGATGGTTCCAAATAAAGTGTAGATTTGATTTTGGAGCAGCTATAAAACTTTATTTAAAAGAATACAAGTAGAAAAATGTTTATGTTCCCGTCCATGCGGTTAAAAAAAAGCTGGCGTAAATTGGGAAGAAAGGCACTGAACTAAGTTAAATTAGATTCAATTTAGTCTTGTTGGAGATAGCAATCGCCTGAGACGGAGTCATTCCATGCAAAAATCTCATTTTCGTCATTCAAAATACTCCATCTCAGAGAATTTAATCGCCTTTTGATGAAAAAACGCAAGGGCACTTCGAAATCTGTGAAAGGATATCATCAACTATAAATTCGAGAGCTACAAAAGCATGGCAACAAATGAATCATATCGTGGTGTTTTAACTTGGTTTTATTTCCAGTAATCGAAGTCGTGAACAACAACAAAATCCCCTGTACAATTCTGTTTTAAAACTTGTTTAATGCCAGTGTCTCCTGTATTAGGTCTTGGAAGGAATTCCGAAAAACTAGCTACTAAGTAACAGTATTGATGCATTTATAACCAGCTTGATTAAGGGTGCTAATGCGGCACGGTCTTCATAAGAAAAAAATCCACTTTTTCAGGCAGCTTGACAAGGAAGTAGGCACCATATCGTGCTGAGAGGTTACCGACTACTAACCATTGCCTTCCTCGAAAAAAAATCAAGAGAGCAGGATGTGGGCTCCAGCCTGAAATTATGTCTGTAGTGCGAGAAAATGGTCGTCAAGATCTTTCACAAACAGAGAAACACACGCCTATTTAATTAATTCCTCAAACTCTGTCGAAACTAACCTCGTAATGTTGTAAAAAGGCAGCTTTATGTGTCTTTGAACTTCTTCAGTTTAAATCAACGAATTATAAACGAAAAGAATAAAAAACATCTTTTCTCAGAAAGGCACCTTAATCTTTTCCTTGACGGCGAACAACTCGTCATCCATTGCAATTCGTTTTGCCCTTCTCTAATTTCATACCAAATAATTGAAAAAGATCTGTTACATGACCGATGGATGGCAAACGAGGATCATTGATGAGGAGCGGGGTGAGGGGTGGATGCGGGCAGATTATCAGGGAACATTCGATAAACATTAGGATTCTCAGTCTTAATGCGAAGGCATACTTCGTGTTGCAGACAACTTTTGTTTTACTTAATATTCTTTTTTATTTCAAATACACTTCGTTCCAAATAGGACTAGCATCAGTTCATAGATTTAAAAACAAATCTTTACTACGTAAATAAATGTGTTTAGATAATCGAGATAACCATTGAACCTCTTATATCGCACCGGAAATAACGTGTCTTGTCTTTGCCCAACTCTGAGAGCGTGGAACGGCGAAGACGTGAGATACGAGTCTCGCGTCTCGCGGATTCACCATGCTCACAGGATACGCGTGACCTCACTATCTTTAAGAAAAATAAGAGACTGCTCGAAGTCTGTATTCCGTTCAACCATTTTATAAGAGTGACACGAGTCTTTCAATTGAATGAGAAAGTCACAAACCCATTCTTTACCTCACGAGCGTAACCACTGACCACTCACGAATTACAGTAGGCTTCTCCTTTGACGCGGAAATTGAAATCGTATCGAATATACAAAGTTATAGTGAGTTCCTTTAGATCTCCCGAACTTGTATCGCGTTGGAAACAATTACAAGTACACACTGTAAAATTAAAAGAGCTGATTTGGCCCCAAAAATGGGGCCAAAACGAGTGAGTCCAGTTTGGCACTCGCTTAGGGTCAATTCAGCCCCATTGAAATGGGGCTGTTTTTGGCACCAATTTTGGGGCTGAATTGACCCCGTTGACCCCGTTGTAGGGGCCAAATTGGACCATGTGAAGGGTGAATTTGAAAAATACAGGGGCCACTTTGAAATTTATAGGGGCCAAAACAGCCCCCGAAATTTCAGCCCTCTCACAAATGGCCCCTTTAAAAAGAGCCAATTCAGCTCCAATGTGGGCCACTTCAGAAGTAGAGGGCTCTTTCCTCTCCATGCTGATTTTCCCCCTTACATTCAAATAATGAAAATACACCACATACTTTATCTTTCAAACACTCATTTATTAGCTTCTAGATATTGTTTATGTAAAAACCTTTTATGCTACCTGATTTTACAGTTATTAAGAATCTTAATTGTGGTATAAAACAGACAAACTTTGAAACATCATGTGAAAGAATATAACATACATACATATTTAACATTAATTCAACCATTTTCTAAAATAGATCTCTTCCCTAAATCAGTATACTTCTTAACAGTGCAAGCATTGCAAGAAATTACACCCAAGAGACACTTGTGAGTAAAGCTTCCCTTTTCAATGACTTAGCAAATGTGGTAATGTAAAGCAGCTTATAATTAAGACTGATTTAAAGTACAGAAAATTATCAAAATAAGACAGAGGCAACAAATGGTCCAGTTCCTGCACAAGAATATAGACCTTGTTTGATTTGTGCATATGAAAAACAAAGAGCCTTAGAGCAGCAAAGAGTATTCTTCCAGTGGATGTGAGAATACATGCACTCATATTACTACTCTAGATATTATCAAAATATAAACTATCAGCAAGTACTACCGCAGGCATTTGCCAAGTCATTGAAAATAGAGGAAACAGTGACAAGAGTCTGCCTGTACCCAATTTCAAGCAATGCTTGCTCTAAAAAAAGTCAAAATTGCCTTTGACCGATTGTAAGAAAATATAAATAAGCCAAGTAACCCAATGAGAGCATCAAGAATCTTTTCTTATGAGAAGTGACAAATTACACTTCCCTCTGTTACTATATTCAGGTGATTGATGTATTGAAGATCTCCAACAATTAAAATTTGTGCTGGACATAATCTCTGATTGCTGAATCAACATCAGCCACTCTATGCAATAAAAACAAGTTTCACAACCACATTAAAATCAAGCCAAAGTGCAAAAAGTGCCTGTAGCCAGAAAAAAAGAATATATATATACACACTTAAGTTAAAGAATTAAAGAGGAAGCATCAATTCTCTGTGACTGAGTTTTGTGCCTAAGTGCTTGTCAGACAGAAAAGTTCTGTCTGACAAGCGCTTAGGTGCAAAATTCAGTGTCACAGAGAATTGATGTGTCCTCTTTAATTCTTTAACTTATGTATACTTAGCTCTACTACCACAGCATTGAGCACTTTATGCCAAGGTAGACTCTACTCCCACATTTACATATATATATATATATATATACATATTGTTTTTCTAAAACTATAAGCTAAAACACCAGAAATGGAAGTGGAAGTTTAGCTCGATGTGTGTAATTTGTCTCCCATTCAAGACTTGAAAAACTAATGTATGACTCCCAAAATATCTGGAAAAAGTCAGCTATTCTATGTCCAATATTTATCTAATGGTTTGACAACAGGAATATTTAAAAAAATTGCAAAATCAAAAAAACTAAACAAAAAGGAAAAATAAATACAACCCAAAAGTACTTAAACCTTTGTATCTGGACTTCATTGGCAAATGGGCTCAGAAATTTTAGCTGTTCATCTTAGTACCAAAGTAGCAGTTTTTTGGACTTGTACCTCCAAAATGGTCACAACTTCATTAAATGCATGTGATGACAAACACACAAGAACAAAGGTCATGAACTTAAAAGGTGAGAGTGATTATTTTGCAACTTTTTATTATAAGGCAAGAGATTCAGCACCCCAAAATTGTCTCTCTTCACTGCAAGCAGAAGAGGTGAAGCAATAGATTTTTAGACCATACCAATCCATTCAGTTTCCAAGTCAACTTAGTCTAGTGTCCTGCTAACCATACAAGGATACTCTGCAATAGTTTTTTTTTTTGCAATCCACTGTTGCTCAGAGTACTTTAGGCTGCTGATGAGATATCCCTTCTGGGTATCCAACTCTACTGAGGCAGAGAACTGTACAAAAAAACAAACAAATGAGCAAATTAATTTGTTGTCGGAGAACAGTAAATTTTTGCAACTACAAAGTTGCAAAATATTTGTAAGCAAACTGTGCATAAGAAATAAAAACACAATAATGGTGATCATCAATGATGTATTTTCACCAAACTGTATATGTACTTATCAAGAAAAGAAATCATACATCTATGCACTTCAGTTTTAGTTCAGTATTCATGAATAAATAAGGATTGCTTGTAGACTTAAAAAACAAAACAAGGAAAAGTTTCTTACCCTCGATGGTAGTTGGAATTTCGGAAGCCATTCAGGAGGAACCTGTAGGTAAATATTTGTTTTCAAAAAAATTAAACTGTCTGATAACATCCTATCAATTCACTAATTTTTTAATTTACTAGATTTAAAAATTGGGTTTACTTTGTTTTATGTATGGTGCAAGTAAATACATATCTAATATATTTCAATAAAAATAAAGCAAATCTCGCCATTTTTGTAGGTGCAATCCCCGAGATTTGTCATCTTTAACTGACCAACTAGCACCTTGTGTGTTTTCCTTTAGGATATAATCGAAAGAAAGTAGTCGATAATGTACTCTTCACCATCCTGCTAAGTTTAATATACAAGAACTTACTTAGACAGTGCTCAGTTCTGTCGCCTCGTCCGTAAAACAGAGATCCTTGAGCGATTTATAATATTGATTTACCCATTTCTTTCGGTGCCAATGTCACCTCTAAATTTTCATAATCGCTGATGTTTTCTGAATCATCAATCGACGTTTGAACCGTCTTACTCGAAGGACTTGATTCTGCACGCTGAAAGAGTGAGAGCCAAAAAATCAGCTTAAGTGGATGCAAACAAAGACATAGACATAAAAATATCAGTTCATCTTTTCAAGAAAAAGATTAAGAATTCAGAGTGAGAGATCCTAAAATCAGAGAATCTTGAAATAAGTTAAATCCATCTTGTGCAAATGCAGTATTCGAACTGTAACCGTCTCTATCTCTCGGCGCCAAAATTTGATCACGTGACTTTAGTTGCGAAACCGCTGAGACTCAACAAGACTCGGGAGAAGAGGCGAACCATTCATGCGTCAAATTCTCTGGTGGGAAAATTAATTATCGTACCGACGAAGAACTCGTGTCATCTCTAGGTTCAGCGTTCATTGCAATCAATTTCTTGAGCTTTAGACGCTCTTTTATAATAGGGATGTAGTGCCTTGGTACGTCTGCATCTTGGGCGATGGCAAGGAGATCTTGGCCATCGCAACCGTCTTTTTCTGCAAGATAAGATACGAACAAAGATCAATGGAGCGGTCAAGTTTGTGAATGTAAAGTTGCAGTAAAATACGTTGTTAGGAAATTTCTTTTGCCTACCTTTCCTTTCTTAAGTCTCATTCCATGCGACTGTAGCCAAGAAACAGCCTCTTCAGTGACGAATTCGCTGCTATAATTCATTATTGTTTCCGACGCACGTGGTCTAGGTTCGACTAATGCCATCACAGCCAGCTCACGCTCACGTCTCGAGAAAAAGCCAACGATTAATTCGTTGTGTGACTCGGTGTTCAGTTACGAGAGGAACCGTTGAAAATTTGAACACTTTATAAGGAATAGTATAGGGAACGAAATATGGTCGAAAAAAGAAAATTGTTTTCATATTTTCTTTTTTTTTTCAAAAATTGCACCTCGTTGGGGCCAAATTGGTCAATCCTACTTGGCTCTTGGAAGGGCCAAATTGAGAAAAAGTTCCAAAGTAGAATTCATAGGGGCCAATTCAGATTTTGGAGGGGTCGAAATGGTACTTGTCACGCCCGTTTTGGCTCAAATAGTCCAAAACGAACCTTGATGGGCCAAACTGGCCCTCGAGAAATTGGGGCCAATTTGGCTTTTGGGGTCAATTTGGCTCTTTTCATTTTACAGTGCAGGAAGAAGTCGTTCACAAGCGAGACGTTCATTATGTCTCAGGACTGCTTTTTGAATAGCAAAGATGGAAAAAACTTTGGTTCATTAAGTGGTTTGGTACGACTGTCTGAATGCAATGACGAAGTAAAACATCATTTGATAAGCTGCCACCTGTCTAAAGAGGTTTTTAAGTGAGTCTAATCTTCGAATCTGAAGTAAGCTAATCTTGGCAAGGATTGGCCTATTTCACCTCGCTCAGAGAATAAACAAAAAAATGTGGATTTGCTATAGGCATCGCCACACTCTGGGGAAGTTTTGGAGAAGTGCAAAGGTAACACGTCAGTATCCTGATCATGATGGTGTCAGGAAGCGTATCCAAGGCAGAGATGTAATTACCTTGCATATGTCTCAGGACGTTCAAAAGCTGTTTGGAGTTATTATTCCAGTTGAATCAGGTGGTCTTCAGTAACATTTTCTGTTATCTATTTTTGTCACGTGACATATCTGCTCGAAAAGAGAAGAAATTCTTTATTAGATGAAGGGTACTTAAGTACACATCACGTTGAAAAAAATAGATCTATGTGTAAGTGCTTTTCATCACAGATGGAAATATGTACAAAGTTGCTCGGTTGATAATCAATAATGTTTTTGTAGAAGATCAAATCACCTGACAACGCAATCTACTTACTCATGCGTACGGTTCACAATTATTTGCGGTCAGTTTTCCTCAGTTTGTATGATTCTCATTAACCGATATGATTAAATTTGCAGACTAAAACACCCCTTATTTGATTAAGAATAATAAAAGTAAACAGTGCACGTCGGTTTTTAATTCCTGATGGATGCTCCTGGGCTTTACTTTAACTGAGAAATTTGCAATCGCTTACCTCAGCTCACTGTGTCCCATGCCGTAAGGAGCACAAGAAAAAAGTTGATGATAGTGAGTCTTGCCTGAGACAAGAAGAATCAGAGAAGAATCTACGGTCCTCAGAAACGCCACTTTTAAACACGAGACAACTAAGGTAAATTGAATGAATTGTTATTTGTTTTATTTAAAACTATCGTTCAGATTATAAGATACGCGAAAAACTCTCCCAACCGATTTTTTCCTACATTCTGTTAATCAAAAGTTTCAATAATTATAAAGGCTTTCTTGTTGATCGTCTTAATAGTAACAGTTTCCAGGATCCAAGGGGAGCAAAAGAGAGAACAATTTTCTGTGTAGCTAGGTAAGGCGACATGCCGGCTTTATACTTCTTCCGGCGTGATAACGATAATGATGACAACAATGGGCAAAAAGCACCGTTCGCTAATGATGACGATTATCATAGTTATTAACAATTCTCAGTTATAGTCCTGAAAAAAATCTCAAGGGGTCCTTTGAACCATCCTCTTAATCTCGCCCGAAGTCAAAGTTGCCTAAACTCATTCTAAGGTTCGTGCGATTTTACGACGAATTTTCAATTCCGGTGCGTTGCACGCGCGACTTTTGATACAAAAAACCTGCACGCGCCATAACTTAAAAGAACGTATATTAAAGTTCACACGGCAACCAGGTGGACAATCAGACATAGTTTGATGCTACACTGGTTTGCAGATTTAATGAATGTAACCGAAGAAGTTACAATTCATAGACCCAACGTTTCGACATTCCTGTCTAGTGCCTTCATCAGGGGTGATCTAAACGCTGCAACAAGAGGTCCTTTTATATGATCATTAATTAGCGGCCTTTTTTCTGACGCATTGCCGCAGAAATAACATCATCGACATTATTCTATTCCTTGCAATGACTGTGACAACGAATACATCGAACAGACCAAACGCCAGTTTGGTACACGGTTAAAAGAGCACCAAAAAGCGGTTTTTCTTTGCAAAAAGGAAAATTCAGCTTTATCGGAGCATACTTACCTAACCAACCATACAATTGGGTGGGATAATTCTAAGATTATCACCACTAATCGGCGTTACCACCAGCGCCTTTGCTTGGAGGCTTGGCACATTAGCTCCGCCCACGCTCCTTTAAATCGTGACGATGGCGGTCTGCTTCCTGACGCCTATTTACACCTCGTCAGAAAAAAGGCCGCTAATTAGTGATCATATAAAAGGACCTCTTGTTGCAGCGTTTAGATCACCCCTGATGAAGGCACTAGACAGGAGTGTCGAAACGTTGGGTCTATGAATTGTAACTTCTTCGGTTACATTCATTAAATCTGCAAACCAGTGTAGCATCAAACTATGTTTAAAAGAAGGTGTCAGCGTATTGAATCAAATCTCTATCACTTTGCATACATTCTTGGGAACAGAAAAAATTACTTAGAGCAAACATTCTAAGTATAGTGTTCATTTTGTGCAATGGGGCATAAATAAAAGGTTCTGGTGGAAAAGACATTTTATTTTATACCACTGATGACAAGCAAAAAGGTTATATGGGTGCCCGGTTAAAAATATATTGATAACTCTATTAATTAATACCAGTTCTAATTTAAAGGAGAAAGTTATGAGAATAAAATAAAAATTGCCTGTACCTCGAAGCATGCCTTCGCTGTTTAGACTGATATTCCTAAAGCTTTTTGAGCATGCATTTGAATATCTTATGACGATAAGCCCGCCAACCACCCACCCCGCGCTATGCTGTTTTCACTTAGCGGCTGGTCAGCGGTCACGTTTACGAGGTAAACAAACCGATCTATTCCTGATCACCGTTCTTGTCGATCGGAAAATCAAAATACCAGCGTGATATTGCCGCGACGATGAAGCAGTTATGTTACTTGATTCGTACTTCATATTCGAGTCGAAGCTTGGGTGGCACAGGTTATTTCTTGCGGTGGAATCGACGAGGGGAATTCAGAAAGTTGTAGTGTTTGTATTGTTGGAATAAATGGTCGCATGGGGATGATAAGTTTAACAACGATTTCAAATTTTGCCGCTTGAATTGAAAGAAAAGTTCATTTGAATTGCTTTCGTATTTATTTCTGACGGTTTTAGATTAACCTGCCCTATTTATATCGGTTACGCTTCATGTTGACAAGTCCCTCAAAATGGCGGCCAAACGTGGAGATTGCCGAAAATTAGGTAAGTTCACGGAGTTATAAAGTTCTCGTAAAGGTCGGGCCGCAAAGTTTTTTTCTGTAGTTATCTTTTCTATGGCACCTACTTCCTAGCTATGTTAGTTGGATCAGTTAAGAACGCCTCACTTTTTCAAAAATTTACCTTGAATTTGATCGGTTTTGGCGTGTTTGATTTAGGCGAACCGATAAGGTGTCATTCAAGTCTTCCTGTTTCCTTGATTGACACGTGATGTTTACGAAAGTCGCCTCGATAGATAAGATAGAGTTAATATACGTGGCTGTGGTATTTGTTTTTTGCTGAGTTCCGTAGTTTTTTGTAAATTGTCCTCCAAAGTTGTATGAAATTAAAGTCTTGAAAAGTGTCACGACAAGCCTTCGGTCGAGCGAAATTTGATTTCCGTAAAACTCTGAAAAATAAAGAGATCCGATCAAACGGATTTTGGTTTTAGTATTGGTACATGAATGTCTTACAACACACGAGAAACGAGCGAAATCCGTGTCTCAAGCAAAATCGACCGGAACGCTCTTACAGAGACACTCTCTTAATACGTCTATGTGAACGCTGTTGACTGCAATGATTAATTTTCTCTGTTTGAGTTATTCAGCAGTTTGGACTTGGATATATTTTCCTTTTTCAGAAAAAGGAATTTAAAAATGGAAAGTGTTAGCAATCAGTCGAACCAGCATTGAACTTGTCTCAGATTGAAATTCAGTTCTTGCCTCCCTGTTAACTGGCGTCAATTCGAGATTTTCGAGCGGCAGGCACGACAGATGGAACCAACAAACTTTTGGTTTCAAAAAAACTGATGGAATTACATTCTCGCGAATTTCACTAATGGCTGAATGTGTTCATGGTTTCTAAGTTATTTAGGTTATTTGATATCATATGCATCAGTTACCTTATTTGTTTCATACTTAATAATCACGTGACAAAGTTTCTGAGTCACAAGAAAACAAAACAGAACCTTTATTTATGCACGATAATAATTAAAGCTAAAAGTGATATTGTGAAACCGGCGGTACTACTCTTCCAATGTTCAATGTTAGGCCAGTGATTGGTGTACTGAGGATTATGGGTTATGTCTCGAGCTGCATCCCACACTGTACTTAAAGCATATCCATACAAATACAGAAAACACTGTAGTTCCCGTGGTTGTAATCATTTCTCACAAATGAAGTTGTATTTATCTGAGCAACTTCTGTCGCGCCACTTTCCATCAAACAACACAGCGCAAGCTATGGACCCTATGTTTGGCTCTCCTGTATTCCAGTCGATAAACACATCTAGCTCACTCCCGTCAGACCATTTCCAGTCATCATTGGACTCTTTTTCATGAAGGCCAATCCAATAGGCTGTATTTTGAGAGTTGACACCAAGATCCTCACGAATAAAAGCAGCCTCATCCTTAGAGGTTATCTTCACCAGCCGTGCATTCATTGAATTACAGTGGTCTTCTCCGTCTTTCCAAGAACGTTCAGTGGTGAATACAGCATAACAAGAGGTTCCATACGGTTTCCAATCGGTAGGACAGTCTAATAAAATCAATGCAAAATAGTTAGCAAACCTGCGTTATCTTTCATATTGGATTCATGTTTGCACATGTCCACAGAAAAATATCAAGATAAAGTAGCATTATAGTTCATGCATCACCCTTTCTTTTACTGTGTTGTTGAGTGTGAAAGGTAAATTTGATTATAGAAACCTCGGTATGACAGACGGAAGGCTTGCAGCTTGCTGATCGTTACACGTTGTGTACAGATGACATGGAAGAGTAGAAAAAAAAGTAGAAATCGAGATGGCAAGAAATGAACGGGTAAAATTGGATATTTTATCGAGACCTACACGCTTTTTTTACATTGCAATGGTATACTTTTGAAGACGATAAGAGTCCATTTTTTATGGATTATCTCTTTGCACCCCAACCAGAATAAACATTCTCCATCTCTTCTCTATACAATTTCTTAGATGGTGAAAAGGGGACTTTGTTTAACAATCAAGAGCTCCTATAGTTGGTGATCATTTCCTTTATTCCTGTGTCCTTAACGTGCGATTCAGGGGTGAGATTTTAGGATGATAAAAGATGTAGGTCCCTCTTGATCAAGAGTGAGTTGATTTTCATTGCATTGGTGATATAAGAACCTTTGCAGTGTCCCTCTTCGCTCATTTCGCGGCAAACACATCGGAAGCCTTTCTCAGTGAATCCCGCTTGACACAATTTTCCCTCTCTGGCACAAGGGTTGCTGCGGCAAGGATTCTGTGTCAGAAAATAATTTCAATCTTAATCTGTCAACTGTGGACTTATGATAACAGTGTCATATACTGCAGATTAAAAAAATCAACAGGGCTGGTCATCCATTTGAAATAATTTGGGAGGTCATTTTGTCGTTTTGTACTTGAACTTATCCTGCAAAAAAGAAATCGAAACTTTTTGTTCTCTTCATAGGAGATGCCTAGCCAATATCAGTGTCCTGTTGGTACTTCTCATAAATATATTCAATCTTTATCATACTACATTAATAATCTGCTAACTTTTCATCAACAAACTTCCAGGCGCTATGAAGTTACTCGGTAACGACTGTTTTAGCATGTTTTTCTCCGGTACAAAATTCACATAATAGAGCAAATGTGGAACTGAACTTGTGACTCGGGGCAATTAAATTAATAAACCAATTCTTTTATCTCATACCTCAATTCCATAGTAAGTGTATTGGTTCTTTTGCCGCAGTGCGGAAAGTGAAGAGCTTCCATCCGTTTTACTGTTTAATTCGCAAATTCTACCGCCATCTTCTTGCGGACCTACATTGATGGACACGCAATTTGGTTCCAAATAGCAGAAGACGCGGCAGCTTCCTTCGTCGGCCACTTTTTCTGCTCTTATCAAGTGCCCGTTAAGCGCTTTGTTTGGTACTGGTTCCTTGAACTCTAAAATCCGACTATATTCTTTGGAAAGCACTGTAAGGTGAAAAGGAAGTAAGGCTGATAACGCAGCGAAGCTGTATACGTTTACTAAAAACGACATTTGTGAGTCCTCTCAAGCGAGCAACCACTTCAATATATCTAAGTGGTGGATATGGTAGATATTATTTTTTATTCATACATAAAAACTGATCACAGTTTCCGTTTTGTCATCACGCTTAATTGCAAAAATATTGGTCCTGTGGTTTCTCTACAATTTTCATGTGGTAACCTTATTAGGCGTCCAGTCTGTATGGACATAACGATTGCTAAGTACTCGACGTTTTTTAGGTGAAGGTAAAAGGGATGAACAAATCGGTTCCAGGGAAAGTTAACTGACCTTGCTAAGTGTGGATATGGTATCTAAGTGGTGGATATGGTAGTGTAGGGATCTCCTTATTCATACATAAAAACTGATCACAGTTTCCGTTTTGTCATCATGCTTAATCGCAAAAATATTGGTCCTGTGGTTTCTCTACAATTTTCATGTTGCAACCTCATTAGGCGTTCAATCTGTATGGACATAACGATTGCTAAGTACTCGACGTTTTTTAGGTGAAGGTAAAAGGGATGAACAAATCGGTTCCAGGGAAAGCTAACTGACCCCGCTGAAAATGAGAGGAGAAAACTAAAGCATCGTTTATAGCGTTCCACTTCTTAATTACGAGCACTCAAGACACACTTAATGCCCATTAAGAGTCACGCAGGCTTTGTGGTTGATGTGACGTCAAATCCACCAGTAATTAATAACATCACTTACCCTGAGTTTTAACATTTGAAGTCTACGCGACTCATTCAAACTGGTGAATGATATTCGATTATCGGGCTGAACGCCCTCATTACCCCAGAATGACTTAACATACATTTTACGCTGTTTATATCAAGACTTTTATGGCGATGAATTCTTTAAAAGCCTCTTGATGTTGTTATGTTAAGCAGTACCTCTGGGTGACGAGGCTTTTCCCTTTCATTTTTTTTTTTTTTTTTTAGTTATGACCTCATTTTTACTTTTTTCATCTTCAGTGAAAAAGAAAAACATCAGCTGATAAATCAAATGGATATGTGTAGGGATGTGTAGGGATCTCCTTATTCATACATCAAAACTGATCACGGTTTCTGTTTTGTCATCATGCTTAATTGCAAAAATATTGGTCCTGTGGTTTACATCACTTACCCTGAGTTTTAACATTTGAAGTCTACGCGATTCATTTAAACTGTTAAATGATATTCGATTATCAGGCTGAACGCCCTCATTACCCCAGCATGACTTAACATACATTTTACGCTGTTCATATCAAGACTTTTATGGCGATGAATTCTTTAAAAGCCTCTTGATGTTGTTATGTTAAGCAGTACCTCTGGGTGACAAGGCTTTTCCCTTCAATTTTTTTTTTCTGTTATGACCTCATTTTTACTCTTTTCATCTTCAGCGAAAAAGAAAAACATCATCTGATAAATCACTTAAGGGTTATTCCCCTTTGCTTTTGAGAGAAGTTACTGTTTTACATGTCCTTTTTTGCTACTAGTTAATGACGATTAATGCATGCTTTACTTATTATAGCTGTTGTGCCTTCCCTCAGGCTATTTTTTGAATGGAATGAATACTTAGCAACAGTGAATCTTAATCAGTTTCATAGGATAGTCATCAGTGGTGGTGATTTAAATTAGAAATACAACTCACTATATCACGCATAAACTCGGTTAACTAGAGCTTAACTAAATCGACTAAAACTAAAACTTCATTCATGTCCTACGGAGCAAGAAAAAAGGCATTAGGATTTTTGGTTTAGGGGTTTTGGCTATTTTTTAATGCGGTTTTTCGGTTCGTTTTTGCTGTTGTGGTGTTCATTGCGATTTGCGGATCTACCGTTTTTTAGCATTTGGTTTTCGGTCTTCGTCAAAAATACTCATGGGTTTTCGGATTTGGTATCTGATGTGGTTTTCGGTTTTTCCTATTTGGATTCCGGTTCCTATTCGATTTAAGCGCCATTTTTCGCCTCCACGGGTCTCTCATAGCCGCGAAACCCATTTTGCTTCACTTGTCACCTCTGTATCGGATCGATAAGGGTTTGAAAAGTGGAATGTGAAAATTTATCGGTTTTGTATGCGGTTTTCGGTGTTGATAGATTTTTTTGTTTTTTTTTTTGTTTTGTCTTGTTTTCTTTTTCTTTTTTGCTGTTTTGCGATTTCTAACAGACCCCAATGCCCCCCTCATCGAGGGAATTAGTGAAGTGAATCATCATTCAGTTCCATTATCTAAATGATCTTTCTTCCTAACAACCATATTGTTGTGCTTTGTGTAAGCAAGGATACTGCATAATTATTGCATTGATGTTTAAGAAAATTTTACGGGAAAACAAACCACGCAATTTGAAAAAAGACATCAGAAATATGAATTTTTTTTCCTCTTGTCTCCTCTTACCGATCCTGGAGGTTTTTTGGCTTTTTTTTTTTAGTTACAAACCAACATTCAGTGAAAATTGTGCGGCATATATAGGCTTTAACTAGATATCCGGCGGCTTTCTTTAGAAGACAGCTCTTTTAACTGAATTATTTACAATATTTATATACAGCAAATTGCGTTTGTGTCACATATAATATTGAATAATCTCTCTAGATGCTCTTTCAGTCTCTTCTCTCTCTTTCTCTCTCTACTCTCTCTAGATGCTCTTTCTTAAACGATCACCCTTACGCAAATAAGAAAGAAAAACGCATTGTGCTTTATGTGTTATTTCTGTCGCTCTTATAAAATCTTTGGGTGAATCCTCGTTGAGTTATTAAAGAATTGGACCTTGAATGCAATATTTTATATTTGTGCGTTAGCAGTTAAATGATACACAATGCTTATCAAATAAAATTCACAGTGTAATGTGTAACGCTAACTTCTGTTCCCTTATTGTTCCCTTATCTCTTGGAAAACGGGGAACACAACGTTAATGATTTACCAAGACGTTGATTACAAATAAACTTACCAGCACACCACATATCGATGACAAACAGAACAATTCCTATTACAAGTTTCGAAAAATCCATCCTCTAACATGGATCATCTCCACTAGTTAGGTCTTCCTGTTTCAGTAGTCTTCAATACAGAATAGCGCGTCCATGTTAATGTTTTATTTTTGTAAAATATATTACTTTTAACAGGAGTAAATATCACTGACGTTACCTGTTAGAAACAAAGAATTAACCCTCTGCCCGTTGTCCAAGAAACAGCTGGTTGCTCTGATGAAGTGCCAAAATTAATGTGAATATTTGTTAAAAGAAATCGCCCCTGAAGACCTCAAATTTTTACTTTCGACTTTTGTCATTTGCTAGAGCATTTTTATAAGACTATCACTTCAAATATGTTCACATTTACATATTCCTTCTTTCTGTCGAAGGATCATCATTCTAATAGAAATTTTTCTTACCTAGAAACCCTAGGAACAATAGGCTTTTTGTTAGGTAAATGTTTGCACATCTGCAAAAATCGTGATGTTTGCCTGAAGACTTCTTCAGTGTTTTCATTCACTTTTTTTGTCTAAAGCGACTACTTTAGTTAAAGAATTAGAGTTAAGCCCATTCCAGAGGAAAAGGGTAAGAATTGATTCATTTCATAGGTTTTTTCTGTCTACCACTCAGCTTTTTTTGAAAATATTCTCATCTTTATGGTTTCTTAATCTTTTTTCGATTAACCCTTTAACTCCCAAGATCTCATTAGTAATTCTCCTTACTGTCTGCGATTCTTATTATGTTAGTTTAGAGATTTTGGTATCGGATCAATTAGTAATCCCTTTATTGATATTTTTTTTTATTCTCATCACTCGTCTGCATGATATAGTAGTAAGGAGAAATTCTGTGTTGGTCATTCACGGGAGTTAAAGGGTTAAGAGACTAATCATTTTTTTATCACATGGGTGGGGGGATGGAGGATTTTGTTGGGTCAAATGGTTTTCAGGGGGAACGGAAGAGGGATTCGTCTTCTCCAACAAAGTACAAAAGGGGAGAATATTGAAAGTCGACTGCCAATTAATTTCCAATAAGGTGGGGTTCATAAGAACATTACAAAGCCTCATCTTAGGACCAGATAAACTTCATCGTGAAAAAAAAAATCTTGCCCTCCAAACATACAGGCTCGATCAATTTCCGGATAAAAAAAACTTTGTTTCCATTTGATAAAAATTGATTCTCGTTTAAAAGAGAAAAACATAAAATAATAAATGCAATGACAGGCTTAGCCATCATTCAGGGATAAATAGCAGCGGTAATTAACTGGTGCTTTTGCTACTCATTCTCTCCAGAGTATATTTTCTTTTCGCAAATATAGCCGAGAAGAAAATCACACCTGAAGTCATTCCACTCTCCATCTTTAAAACCTCTGAAAAGAAGTGATCCCAATTTGAAATCTCCTTTCACAATCTGCCCACAATTTTGATGCCCGCCTAAGTTATTGGGGTTATTTTTTCCCCAAGGGCTGTAATCATCGGCTCCCAGTGAGCTACCGTCAGTCCAGATCCATTTTCCTTCATGCACCTGATCGCTCAGTCCAATCCAGTAAGTTCCCGATGTTCCTTTGAAAAAGGCTTGAGTTAGGAAGTCGTTCTCGAAAGCTGATTCGATCTTTACCAGCTGAGCTCCGAGGCTTATGCATTTGGCGTCAGCGTTGCTCCAAGTCTCAGGCTTGGTTATGAGCTTATAACATGAACCACTGAGAGAAGCCTCACCTTGAAGGAAGCCTGAGGGAGGAGAGCAAAATAAATGTTTTAATAACTCCATTTTATTAATGAAAATCAATTCATTCTTTAACCCTTTCACTTCCACGATCAAATTGTCATTTCGTAGCAGTGTACTCCATACATTGTTTCAAAAGATTTGGCATTAAGAATTTCGTGTCAAATCGAACAACATCCCCAAATTAAAGTTTTCCCATCGTCTCCTTATTGCTTGAAAATGTATTCAGAAAAAATTCTTTTTGGCTTCCCTTGAAAATAGAGGGTTCAGTCAGCAGGCACCAGTTCATCAGTAAGCTACTCACCTTCATTACATCTCTTAAGGAATTTGCATCTAAAGCCTTTCTCTGTGAATCCCACTTGACAAACCGAATTCTCTCCTGGGCAAGGGTCCCCAAGACAAAAATTCTATATTCAAAAGAAGGAAACAAAGTTATCTATAATTACTTCTAGTATTTTCAAATAGAAACCCGGCCAGTGATTCTTTATTTCTCATTGAAGTGGTTAATTTCTTCACGCTTTAAACCCTTTACATCCTTTTATCAGTATCCATATTCTCCATCCTTTTTTTTACATATATCCAAAGGTGCTGACAAGGAGAATTGAGTTAACAATCAAGAGCTTTTATTGATTGGTAACCATTTTTTATTTAATCTCACGACATTAATACTTTATTAAGAGGTTGTAAGTATTGTTAGAGAAATTCCTTGCTAATCACTTGCACTCTTAGAAGTCAAAGGTATGGAGATGGAAGAGGACAGCGGAGACTTATCATATAAGGTTATATCAAGTTGTGACCCTCCAAGGAAAAAGAGTACTAAGGTGAACGCACGGGAACGTGTTTCTTGACACGGCAAGCTAAGATTGTCACAAATTTGCAGATGTGCATATATTTACTAAGGAAAACAAAAGCAGGCATAGCTAATTTTTTTTGGCTTTGTTTCAAGCAGTATCCTGTATGACACGCTCAACTTGTAATACGACACGCGTACGTGCGTGCTCTAAGAGACGAGTGCAAAGAGGCTCACGTGCGATGTGGTACGCGTGCGATAAGGCACGACTCTTAGAACAGCCCCACTTGCGCCCTGGACCAAAGTTCTGAATTACGACTTGAGTTTTACCTTTATGAAAAGACGTAGTGAGAAAGCTTCGCAATCTCATAGAAAATAACGAAAATCAAGAAGGGAGAAACAAGAGCGATGACAAAAATAATGATAAAAACTTAATAAGCCAGAGGGAAAAAAGTTTACCTCAGCACCGTTATAGGAAAAATTTGGTCTATCGACCAGACTAGTAGGTGATACGCTATCATCTGTGGCGTTGTTCAAGTTACATGTACGGGTTCCGTCATCTGAAGGTCCAACATTGAAGGACACACAGTTTGGTTCCATATAGCACATCACTCGACAACCCCCATCGTCAGACACTTTTACTGTCCTAATGATGTGGCCCGTGAGTGCAGCATTGAAAATGGGCTCTTTGAATATCAAAATTCTGTTGTAATCCGTTGACAGCACTGCGTGAAATACAGGTATACAAGTTTATATTCTTTTGGGGTGTAGTTATATATTTAGCTGTTGCGATGCCCTTAGTAATGGGCCTCAGAATAAAGTTACAGTGACAGAAAATATCGACTTTCGCCTTCTTCAGATTATTATGTTAAGGAACTTGACCCACAGCCAAAATGACTGAGACGATGAATATTTAAGTCATATAATATATATATGTTATTTGCCGGCTGGGAGGTCCGTATGGTGAAAAACTGTGACCGAGGTCTTGAAAATACTGCCCGAGGCCGTAGGCCGAAGGGCAGCATTTTCAAGACCGAGGTCACAGTTTTTCACCATACGGACCGACCCTTAGCCGGTAAATAACATATTTATTGTTTTTTAAACTTGACGAAATTCTTTCCTAAAGAACCCGAATGATTTAGGGCAGTAAATACGGCAAGATCTTCCATAAACTGAACAATTTTTGAGTGAGTAAATGGTAGTTAAAATAGCGCTGATGCAAATTAAAGAGAGATGCCTCAGCGAAAAATTTTCATTTCCGATAAAGACGATTAACGATAAAGATGATTTAAAAGGCTTCCAAACAAACTTTGAAACATTATTTTTACAAGTATCTGCCACAATCTGACACCTGTCAATTAGAGAGCGCGTAAGAAAAAAAAAGAGTAGGAACATTTGATAAACATCAGAACTAGTTTGGCAAGGGCTGTCACGACAATGTCTTCTTCAAAATCAGTCAATGATCTAACGGAAAGTATTATTCACTCTCATCGACCATTCATTCATGTACGAAGATTTACCTCTGTTCATTAAGTAAACGGCGAGGAAAGTAATTGTGAGTAAATTCAATTTTTTTTATTTTGAAGTTGTGAGAGTTTGCTCGTTTGTTTGCTGCAATGGCGTGTGTGACTCTGGTATTTCCTTCACAAAAATAAATTCGAACGGCACACTCCAACGAGACACAAGGGAATTTAATGCGGCCTTTACTCAAAAAATTCCTTCAATTTCTGTTGTGCAATTTACGGTACAAATGTCTAAATTGAACGGAATTGGAAAGACTCACCGGGAGCGTATATTTGTTGTAGAACTTAAATTAAAACTTCGCTCGCTCTTTCACTACGAACAAATTGCTCGAGAAAATTCAGATATTAAATGAATGAAAGTTCCATCGTTCAGTTTAACTGTAACCAAATACCTCACGTTTCAACTTTCTGGGTACTTTTTGTGAACGATTAAAATTAATTGCAGACAGTTTTTAGGCCGCTTGTCAACCAACGTAATGACACTATTGTTTATACAAATTCATTCTGAAACCAAAATTTTTCTGTCAACCAAAGTGATTTGATAGAGAGAAAAGAGAGGATTCATAAGTTATTTATCGGCTTGAGGTAGTGACCGACGTGTTTGCTTAAAAATACTGCCCAGCTGGAAAACGAGGTATATTTATGAAAAATGACAACGAAAGTTGGGATGTACTCGGCGACTCACGAAAGCGTTACCGTGGCCCGTGGGCAGAGATAGGAAAATACTGACCGGGTAAAGAACCAATCAGATTGCAGGATTCGTTACCGTGCCCTCTAAAAAAACAATAAATATATGTTATTTGCCGGCTGGGAGGTCCGTATGGTGAAAAACTGTGACCGAGGTCTTGAAAATACTGCCCGAGGCCGTAGGCCGAGGGCAGCATTTTCAAGACCGAGGTCACAGTTTTTCACCATACGGACCGACCCTTAGCCGGTAAATAACATATTTATTGTTTTTAAACTTGACGAAATTCTTTCCGAAAGAACCCGAATGATTTATGGCCGTAAATACGGCAAGATCTTCCATAAACTGAACAATTTTTGAGTGAGTAAATGGTAGTTAAAATAGAGGTGATGCAAATTTAAGAGAGATGCCTCAGTGAAACATTTTCATTTCCGTAACGATAAAGGTGATTTAAAAGGCTTCCAAACAAACTTTGAAACATTATTTTTACAAGTATCTGTCACAATCTGACACCTGTCAATTAGAGAGCGCGCAAGAAAAAAAAAAGCGTAGGAACATTTGAAAACCAACAGAACTAGTTTGGCAAGGACTGTCACGACAATGTTTTCTTCCAAATCAGTTCATGATCTGACGGAAAGTATTATTCACTCTCATCGACCATTCATTCATGTACGAAGATTTACCTCTGTTCATTAAGTAAACGGCGAGGAAAGTAATTGTGAGTAAATTCAATTTTTTTATTTTGAAGTTGTGAGAGTTTGCTCGTTTGTTTGCTGTAATGGCGTGTTTAACTCTGATCTTTCCTTCACAAAAACTAAATTCGAACGGCACACTCCAACGAGACACAAGGGAATGTAATGCGGTCTTTTCTTAAAAAATTCCTTCAATTTCTGTTGTGCAATTTAAGGTACAAATGTCCAAATTGAACGGAATTGGAAAGACTCAACAGGAGCTTATATTTGTTGTAGAACTTAAATTAAAACTTCGCTCGCTCTTTCACTATGAACAAATTGCTCGAGAAAATTCAGATATTAAATGAATGAAAGTTCCATCGTTCAGTTTAACTGTAACCAAATACCTCACGTTTCAACTTTCTGGGTACTTTTTGTGAACGATTAAAATTAATTGCAGACGGTTTTTAGGCCGCTTGTCAACCAACGTAATGACAATATTGTTTATACAAATTCATTCTGAAACCAATATTTTTCTGTCAACCAAAGTGATTTGATAGAGAGAAAAGAGAGGATTCATAAGTTACTTATCGGCTTGAGGTAGTGACCGACGTGTTTGCTTAAAAATACTGCCCAGCCGGAAAACGAGGTATATTTATGAAAAAATGACAACGAAAGTTGGGATGTACTCGGCGACTCACGAAAGCGTTACCGTGGCCCGTGGGCAGAGATAGGAAAATACTGACCGGGTAAAGAACCAATCAGATTGCAAGATTCGTTACCGTGCCCTCTAAAAAAACAATAAATACACATAAGATTGACCTAAAAATATAGAATTATGGTAGCTTTGCATGACCCCAAACAAAGATATATATTGGGTTTTAATCCAGTTTGAACAAAAAGCCAGGATGTTTAAATGAAGCGCTCTTTCGGATGATTTCTTACTTAGACAGACAGGAATGTCATGTTGCAAAAGAGAAAAACGATGCTCCAAATGACCGCTGCCACGATAGTTCATTTTATCGTTATTTTTTCCCTTTTTTTTTTTTTTTCGAGAATTAATATTTGACAATCATAATCGTATTGCTTAAATTACCAACATTGCCGAGTGCGCCTTCAGCAATTATGAAAGCGGTTGCGAAAAATAAGGAGAACAATTTTTTTCATGCAACATTAAAAATGAAATAATTGTTCTGTTCGTTGGATGAATATGGGCTGACTCTGAACATCGATAGGGCGTTTCATTAATTCCTCAGTAACCTCTACTTGATGATCAACAAATTGTTTTACTTGTCCGCTAAAGATGTTTTTCCCCATAGCTCGGCCTTTTTTCCAAATAATTTTTTTTTTGTCTGTTACTCACAATTTTGGTACATAATTAATACTTTCGAGCCGGTTTAATAATTTGACTTAATTAAGGACAACAATCTGTTTCAATCCCACTTACCACAGAACACCAGCAGACTCAAACAGAAGGAACTTCTTAGGGCTGGCGTTAAAAGCTTGGAAAAGGCCATCCTGAACATAAAATCGTTTTCCATTTCTGTCAATTGGTGACTCCAAACACCCTCTCAAGAAACTTTGAATATGACCTTCATATATTCTTAACCGTCTAAACTTTGAATATGTTAAACAATTTAGCACGTTTGTTCTTTTTGCTAATTTACGTTTTATTGATAGGGATAGTGAAGGATGGTATTAAATTTTTAATGAGATAACCTGCATTTTGTTTGTACTTCCATTAAGAAATAGAGCAATGTAGCCTCTTCTTTTTCTTCCTTTTTTTTTTTTTTTTACTGTTCTCTTTCTTCTCTTCACTTTTTTCTTCTGATTATAGTAATGATAATACAATGTAATATGAAAGACTTTCAATATCATCATCATCATTATTATTAACATTATTCATTTCAAGTCTTTCTATCCCGGCCTACTCTTAATGGGTGGCTCGAAACACGCTCTCGAGTAAGGGTAAATATGTCAAATGATTTAATTTAACAGGTAAATTCTATTTCGACTAATTTGCATTGCATAGGGGTAGCGAACGTATCATGATAAAGGACACCTTTAATTCTAAATAAAGTAATCTCTGTTTTCTTCAATCTTTCATTATCACAAAGACTTCTTTTGTTATTTTTTTTTCTCTTTTACGTTTTAACGAGCGTGTAACAGAGTTGACGACTTGAGGTGAAGTTGAGCCCATAGTTTTCACTCGACATGGCCAGAAATCTGTGACAGTCAGCGGTTTAAAACGGGGGCTCGTGTATCCCAAAAAATTCCTAGTACGCATGCGTTCTTGCATCAGATTACATACAGCAAATTATAGCGAGCGGCGTAAGGGATTCGAGCAAAAATAGCCGCGGTTTATTTCTTCAATTACACAATGTTTCTTCTGCGGACCTTCTTTGGGATGAAAAAAAAAGTAGAAAAAGGAAAGCTAATGTTTCTTCTGATTATTTTGCCGTGGAAAGGTTAATCTCGAGGAGGACATCACATGGAACGGTGAGTTCACAATTTGCCCTGGTCTACGATGTATGTCATTAATTTTCTTACATGCTAAAGTTTTATAATTAAAATCTTCAGGTTCAATATTTAGTGAAATGGAAGGGATACAGCGCGTTTCATAATAGTTGGGAAGATGAAGATAACTTGACTACCGATCTTATTAGGTATTTATTGTTGTATCATTTTTTCAAACTGTACTTAAATTACGGCTTTATCCTGGTGTACCGGTTAACCAAAATATGTCCTGGTGTGCCGGTTGACGAAACTTGCGTGACATTGGTCAATCGAATAATAGCGTGACAGCTAGATAATTTGATAAATAATTAATGCTTTGATAATAAAATACAATAAAATGCCGGCATTGGTTCATTGTTGGGTTATTTGAGTCGTTTGGATCTTTTGGATCAGTTGGGTCATTCGGGCCAGTTGGGTCATTCGGGCCAGTTGGGTCACTTGGGCCAGTTGGGTCACTTGGGCCAGTTGGGTCACTTGGGCCAGTTGGGTCACTTGGGTCACTTGGGTCACTTGGGCCACTTGGGCCAGTTGGGTCACTTGGGCCAGTTGGGCCACTTGGGTCACTTGGGCCACTTGGGCCACTTGGGCCAGTTGGGTCATCAGTTATCTACAAACCAGGTGAATTTTTAATCGCCGATTTCCCGCCACAATTGCTAAAATACAACCGCTGACCTAGGCGCCTGTTAGTTCATTCTAGCTTTTCCCGCCATCAAAGAAGGTGCTCACAAAAGTTACGTAGTTAGTTTTTCGATATTCGACATATCATGGACACTCAGAGTAATGTCACATCTACCGCGGAACTGGAATCTCAGCTGGGCCAAATTACTCTTTCTATTGAAGAAGTTGTACCCCAACGCCTTCGTCAATGGCTGACGGCGTTCGCTTGTAGCAATGGCACAACGAGCGAGATGCTACTTTGTTCAGCTCTGGTGTCTACGAGCTCTTTGCTCGGTCAGTCAACACTGAAGCTTTTTGGTTCCTACGAGGAGAAGGCAAACCTTCATCTGATCGCTACTGCCCCTTCTGGAACGGGGAAAACACCAGCGTGCCAGAAAGGATGCGTGGAGCCAATCGTGGGCCATGTCGAGGAGAAAATACAGACCAGCATTGTGATTGATGAAACATCATCAAGCGGCCTATTCAACCATTTCCTGGGAGGTTAGTTTTTATTTGACATCGACAGGAGCTCCTAGCATTGATTATTATCCTTGGAGTGTAGTAAGCTTCAGCTAATATTACAAGACTTAATGAATCACTGAAGGAAAAAATTCCTGATAAATAATTTAATGAATTTGAGAAATTTTCTTTAACCCTTTAACCCCTAAGAGTGACTAGCATTTAATTTCTCCTCACAATATCATTCCTGAATCAAATGAAGATCATGAGAAAAAATGAAATGATCACTAAGTAAAGAAGCTCTTGACTGTTAAAAAATTGTCCCTGTCAACACCATATGAAATGTATTAAGAACACTGTGGAGAATATTCCTATCAATGCTAGGGTGTAAAGGATTAAATGATTCTCTAGAAGGACTACTGATCTTGTGCCCTCCATTCTTGGGGCTAAGCTGAGGGGCTCCCATATGAAACAGACAGGGTTGCTTACTGAAAATATTGCGTTAAACCCATAAAGGAGACCAATGTGGACTTGACTCAGATGTAAATAAGTAAAAGGCAATATTTTTTTTCCATTTCTTTACGTGTCCCTCATAGGGTCTTTAATATGTTGGCATTTTTCCTGGAAACACCCAAAGCAAGCTCAAACATCTGAAATTTACACTCCAAAGCAAGACAATGAACACCCCAGTCTGTTTTGTATGGGGGTCCCCCTGGGCCCTTTACTCTGCAATTAAGGGTAAGTGGGTAGAAATTATGGGTAGTATTAGAAATAATTTTAGCTCTAATTTACAATCAGTTGTCCAGGAAAACAGAATATAACCAATTCAGTACATTTTATTGCAGCATCCACAGTGCCAATCCTTTGTGTGGATGAGGCATACTCTCTCCTACAAAGACTAACATATCAGGGAAAATCAACATCACAGACAAGCCTCTCAATGGAACGCCTGTGTAAATGTTACGATGGAGATTTTTGGTACGTACTAAAGGGGACAAAAGGCAAGCGAGTTGGAGTAACTTCAGCTAAACTAGCCCTCCTTGCTTTCACCACCCCTCAGCAGTTCCTGGAGTCAGTTTGGCCAAAAATTGTAGCCTCAAAAAATGGGCTGGCAGAGAGGTTGCTGTTTTTTTATCAAAGAAGATCAGAAGATCTTGACCTGGAAGCCATGGCAGAAAACTCTGACTCCCTGGACGAGTTTTCTGTTAAATCTCTTGGCGATGTATTTGAAAAGATATATGTGGAACATAACACAACCCCAGCACTGAAATACACACTGACTGCCACTGCTAAGGAAGTTTTCTTTAAGTTTAGCAAGCCTAATGAAGATGACAGCCAGGGTGCAGTTGCCAGTCCAAGTATTTCTTCAGGTTCAAAGAAATATAAAAACACTTTACGTGTTGCTTTAAATATGCATGTCCTTTATCACCGGCTAACCAAAGCACTTGCCTTGGAGTCAGGGACAACACCCACAACAATCACAGCAGAAACCATGCAAATGGCAATAACTTTCATGGATACTCTTGAGACCATGAAGGGAATCTCAGAGCTGGTGAGTTTAATATAACAATAATGATAATAATAATTATTATAATTGTCATTATTATAATAATCTATTATGGTGACACACCTGGAAAGGAAATGACCATATCCTGGACAATGGGGGCATTTCTTTGTTCTAACACCATCACATTTACTCTACATCTGTAGATTTTAAATTACTCCTGATGAGCAATGCAAGACTTACATGACATTCCCAACCAAAAGATCACATGCTTAATTAAATTAATTAAGTTTAATTTTTTATTCCAAACTGATTGGAAAAAGAACAAAACAATTCAAACTACAAGATACATGGTTTGCATTATGCACTCAATATTTAGTGGACTGCTGATAACATAAAAACTTTATGGTTTATTTTAATTTGAGCCAAATGGGTTTGTTTTACAGTCTTGCCATCTGCAGAAGTCCTCAGTAGGACTCAAAGTGGGAGTGTTGGGTGAAGACATCCAAAAAAGAATTCTGTCTCTCCCTGGTCCTTTTGTGTGTGTAAGAAGAGTAGTGCGGAGCTATTCTTCTACTAGAAGACCCAGCAGTAAAGCAGCCCAGGAAGCCATGGCAGCCTTACAGGAAGCTAGAATTGGTTCCATCATAAAAATTAATAAGTTGGTAGTCTTCTGCAAAAAGCTTCCAACAGTCGTAAGCCCACATGCAATTGCTGCTTGTGGTTTGACACCAGAAGAGTACCATCAGGTATTCCTAAAAAAAGATAATAAAATCACAGTGGACATGCACGAAACTGTCATGAATGCTCATCCACAAAAGGATGAAATTCTAGCATTCTTAGAGGCAACAGAGTAGAACTTTTAATACTGTACTTCTTGTCTCTTTGATATATTTTTGTTGTGTCTTGACTACAACATTTGTACATAGCATTAATAGCAAATTGCATACATTTTTTTTTATATAATTAGGTGTGTTGAAATCAATCACAAATTGAAACAAAATTTTATGCACAGAAAGATGGTATATAAAAATCAATGTAGTTCGCATTCCTTTTAAATTTATTAAATTAGTATATTTTGATGTGATATTTCAAAAAATGAATGCTCAAAGAAAATAATTACATAACTGAATTAACTAAATTCCTTGGAAAGTAAAGAAGGAACATGTGGTAAATCATTATATTTTTGTTGTCTCCTGACTGCATTAGATGTACATAACATAGCAAATTGGATACATAATTTATTTTTTTACATAGGTTTATTAAAAATTTTTCTTAATCACAAATTGAGACAAAAGTAATATTGTGGAGTAAGATAGTTTATAAAATTTATTTTGTTCATGATTCTTTCATATTGTATTAGTATATTTCGATGTCATATTTCAAAAACTGAACACCCAAAGATAATAATTACATTACCGAATTAATAATAAAAGTTCCCGTTCATTTCAATCATGTGCACTTTGTTATATCTACTGAAACAACTGCCCAGATTATGTTGGGGGTGATGGTGGGTGGTGGGGGAAGATGTTGAAGTTTCCATTTGACTGGCTTGTAGAACCCTATTCCTAATGGTTACTAATACTGATTCCCTGCCAATTAGTTTTAAAAAAACTCAATTTGGCTAACATTAGGTGGTACTTACAGTATCCAAAAGAGTATGTTTAATCAGAACCAGTTCAGTTCAACCTGCTTTTTGTAAAGCGCTTCAAAGCCTTTAGCCACTTTCTTGATGCTTTGGAGTTTCCCATCTATTTGTTTGGCTTTCTTTGGTTGCAAGGGACTTCCAAGATTTTTTGAAATGTCATGAAGTTTGGAGTAGTATTCATACACTCTTGAAGGTTCAATGCTTAGACCCTTCAAAGATGCAAAGTTCACAAGACAGTCTAATGTAAGACTTTCAATCTCAGACCATCCAGATACTGGAGTTAAACCTTGACTTGTCAGATAATCAAGACTGGAGATGCTCTCTTTGGCCTCTTGTAGTTTTTGCTTGGGTCGGTACCTTGAAGTTGTTACAAGTGTGTATGCCTGCTTGGCAGCCTGGGAGCTGCCATAAGGATTTCCACAACCAACACATTTACATCGATGGGAGCAACCAGCTATTTTAGAGTAGCATTTACACCGGCTCTTGTTACCATTTGGTACTTGACAGCAGAATTTTCTTCCATCCTTCTTGGCAGAACCACGACCGCATGAGCAGTGCTCAGGCACCTGTTCCTTTGGAGAATTATTGCTACATGTACTTGTGGAACTAACATGGGGTGGGATAGCTTCATTCACGTTCTCCAAAGATACCACATTGTGATATAATTCTGGTTGACCAATACTGTATCCCAGAAAAATTGCCTTGGTAGCTGTGCAAGGCAACAATGGGGAAACTGGTACTACAGGCATGTGGTCCAGTGATGTAAAGATGACTATGTTCAGTCTCAGAATCTGGGATAGTGCAATTCCTATGACATTCCCCAACTCATCTGAAAAAAAATGAAAGTCTCAGAGAGGCTTTTTGGTGTGCTTAACTATGTAAAATCAATCCTTATGGATTAAACAAAAGGTGCAAGTTTAAATTCCAGAAATAGAATACTCTATAATTAACACCACTTTGCTGCTATTTGTTTTGTTTTGTTTTTTTTACAACGGGTATTTTACTCTTATGTTATTCTTCCGTATGTAACTTTTCATTCCAAATATAAATTTTTTATTATTGAGAAACCCAAACAGGCAAAATATTCACTATACTGAAAACCTGTAGGAGAAAATTTCCCTTTTTCTTTTTTTTATTCCACTTTTACAAATATATCAAAAAAGGAAAGAAGAATTTTAAGAGGATGCATGCCTCCCCAACAGAAGCAAGTTTTTCTAACACTCCGCCCATTTAGAAATACAAATTTCACTTTAAACATTTTCTATATTTTCCCTCCAACTCAAGGAATTTCCAATGCCTTGGAGATTTTTTGGAAGTACACAAAAAGAGATGTCATCTGTCCTAACCAAAACCTTAAAGGGATTTGGTATTACTTCATGAAACCTTTTCAATGTACCCAACTTTACTGCAATAACATGCCAAATTAATGTCTTCACTTACTTGAAAAGTATCCACATTCCCTGAATTTGTTTACCTCATCATCAAAATGCTTTTCAGGTGATAGAAGGGCATGCTTGTACCTTCCAGCATTGCTAAGCAACTCATTCACCACAAGATCCCGTAATTCTTGGACAATCTTTATGTCACCACTGTCTGCCAATGAAATTCCAAGGAAAACCAAGTGCTTTTGTAGAGTGGGTGAAGATGCCAAAATTTCTTTCAGCTGACTAAGAACACTGAGAAAAATACTATTTGCTGGGCAATCATAGTCCACTGTGGCAAGTTTTAGGCTATAACCCAATAGATTCTTGTTTAGCCTTTCTGAGTGTTCAGCAACTTTCTCTGTGTTGAATGTGGAGTTACTGAACAGAAGTAAGCTGCAGGGCATTAAGTGGAGTAGCTTAGAACTCAACCTGGGATTTGTACATAGTGAACACAGCTGATTATAAAGAACAGACATGTTCACAGCCTGACAAAAAATGATGTAAAGCTCACTGTCACTGAGCCCATCATTGCTTGTGTCATGATACTCAGCACTGCTGTTAACAAACATTTCGCACAAAATACTCTGCATGACTTCAGGATCATACACATTAGGAACACTAGCATTCTCAGGATCACTAGACTCTGGGATTATGCCAAACCTTTCAGCTGTGGGTTCAAAGCCTTGTTCATCTAATGCTGCTCTGTAGGATAGGATAGGCCTTACACAACCTGATGGTAATTCTGATGCACCTCTTCTCTCATTCCAGAGGTAAAAGAAGGTTGCCAATAATGCCTCAGCCAATTCACAACCTAGTCTTGATCGGGCTATCACAGCCTTCAAATTTTTGTGGAGATTTTCATTTCTTGTAGAGCCACCCCCTTGGAAAATCCTTGACAAACAGCCTCTTTCAATATGAACCTTCAAATTTTCGATTTCATGCAAAACATTTCTATTCAAAACAGCCTCACCATTGTCATAATGGACATCTTTCCATCTCTCTGTAAGACATTCAAGGTTACTCATTATGGTTTGTTCATCTGGTGTATCCATCTCTCTAATTTTACCTTGGTCTGCATCAGCTCGGAATATCATTTTGAAGTCATTTATGAAAGACGAGGACAAGTACTGCCGTTTGCTCTTGGGCACTTTTGAGGTGACTCTTTGGATGGCATGAAACAAGTCAAGCTTGACTAACACATTTGGAAAAATCTGCTGTAATTTGCTGCGAACCTTGCAGCAGTCATCCACAAAAATTGTGTCACAGGATGCTTTCTGTTGATCTAATCGACGCTTTAAATTATTTAATATGTCCTGTACCTTACTTATTGCAGTACCCTTTGTCAATTTGTAGGTGAGCACCTGGCCAATTTCATTCATAACTATATACAAGGAATCAAATTGTGTAGACCAAGATCCATTTGGGAGCATGCATCCAATGTTTGCAGCAACTTTGAATGTGTGGTCGGCACTCATCCATTTAGCAGTTTTCTCACTGATACTTTGCCGAAAAAATTGTTTGTTCTCTCTAAAGATATACAGAAAGCACTGATGAACTGTATCTGTGCTCGGCGTTGGTCTCCACACCTCAAAAGACGGGAATTTTTGAAGTTTGTCTTTGTCTTGAGACTCATTTTTCTCCAAATATGTAGAGATGTGTCTGGCATACCTACACTGTCTTTCCGCAAAGTTGTCCACGTATCTTTGCGCTAGAAACAGTTCAATTTCATGAAATGGCTGTCCACTTGAAGCTAATGCAAACACTAAAGAGCAAAGTTCAGGAGTGAATCCTAACTTATGGCCGAGATGAAATTTAAGATCACCTGATGGTATGCTCTCTAGTATTCTGGGGTCATGACCAGCGATTTCGTGTCCTTCAGTGCATCGATACACACGGCTTACAAGCAACACGGGGCCATTTACACAATAAATTTGGCGTGGCAAATCTCGCTCGCTCCTTCCATCTTTCCACTTACAGGGAGTAAGTATACTATTCAGATGGCCGTGCTCATAATGGGGGCATGTGAATCCAGTATCGAAACAATGCTGCTGCTGCTGCAATGGATCCCAGATGATGACTCTGGGAAGCACATAGTTACCAACGTCAGGAGGACTACGAAAGTCTGGGTTTAACTGCTGCCCTGGCTCAATAATTGCAGGTCCATCCACCTTTCCGTCCTGAAGTAAGTGATCTTCATATTTTTTAACATTATGCTGAACATAGCTAAGCAATTCCTGAGTTATCTTCATCGCCACACGCGGATAAATCACTCCGCCATCTAATAACTTCTAAACGAGGCTTTTCAGAGAGGCTTGGGCCCAACTGGCCCAATTGATCCAACTGGCCCCAAGTGACCCAACTGGCCCAAGTGGCCCAACTGGCCCAACTGGCCCAACTGGCCCAACTGGCCCAAGTGACCCAACTGGCCCAAGTGACCCAACTGGCCCAAGTGACCCAACTGGCCCAAGTGGCCCAAGTGACCCAAGTGACCCAACTGGCCCAAGTGACCCAACTGGCCCAAGTGACCCAACTGGCCCAAGTGACCCAACTGGCCCGAATGACCCAACTGGCCCAAGTGACCCAACTGGCCCGAATGACCCAACTGATCCAAAAGATCCAAACGACTCAAATAACCCAACAATGAACCAATGCCGGCATTTTATTGTATTTTATTATCAAAGCATTAATTATTTATCAAATTATCTAGCTGTCACGCTATTATTCGATTGACCAATGTCACGCAAGTTTCGTCAACCGGCACACCAGGACATATTTTGGTTAACCGGTACACCAGGACATAGCCTAAATTACCATTACAATTGAACATGCTGAAATACGGAATTAACAAGAGAGATGCACTCGTATAAGCTCACTCATAGAAAGGTTTATACTTAACTAATTTTTTTTCACCAATAATACACGCAGTGATCGCTGCTTTTCTTTTTCTTCTGCCTTTGCATTGCTTTGAGTATTACTTGTTCATAGACAACCCCTCTTACAATGTTTCCATTTTCATTGTTTTTCTTACAGAACTTATGACAAGCCAATTGTTGATAAAGAGAGGCTAACTCGAAACGTTGATAACCTGAGATTATCAGTCCTCTTTAAATTAAGAAGTAAATCAAGGTCTAATGCTATTTTGGACTTTGATCATGATTGTTTTCGTTTTTTGTTTTATGGTAAAGGAAGGGAGGGAAGGGAGAAGGGGTATACTTTGTTAGATAAAGATGATTTTAAAAAATGTGATTTACCAGAAAACTGGGATAGGGTTATTGATTGTAATGGGGATGGGGTAAGGGTTAAATATCCATTTAAAATTAGACTGTTTTTAGCAAAATCACCAAAAACATATTCTATTATAAATGGGAAATTCAAGAAGATCAGAGAATGTTAATTGAGAAACTATCAATTGATTTCAGTCGCCAACCTGTAACTATTCAATCATAGATATTATAAACAGAAAGTGAAATTGAAATGAACTGTAATGGCTTTAGGGACTGTAAGGGGTTCCACCTGAACGCAAAAGCTGATAAGAATATGACCAACAAGTGAGTTGAATGTACAAAATATACATGGCCCCTATCTAATAACCCTAGGCTTAATCCACAGTATGAATTTGCTTGAAATTGCTTTTATTTACAAAGTTAATTATAATTTTGTTGAGTTGATGTGTTTTCACTGCACTCTTTGCTTGTCATGTAGCTTTTCATGTGAGTTTGTTTATATAATTTTGAATGTGTAAGGGAATCCCCCCTTAGAGTAACTAAAGCCATTTCATGCTCCCAGAATACTAAATATTCCATATTTTCTCATTGACAAATTTCCTCCAGTTGTTTAATTAGTTCAGCCTTGGTTTTGTTGCTGAATCCTCTCGCATTTCTCTTCTTTAATTCTTCTTTCAATTGCTTCACTGTCATATGAGAACAGCTAGTGTCAGTGGTATTGGACTCAGGGAGGGGATGTTCATTTTGAGCTTCAATAGATTGCTGGAGAGGATCTTGACTTAAATTTACTCGTGCCTTTTTTCGGTTTTCTTTAATTTCAACATCCCAGTAGCTCTCCTTGCGCTTCATGTAATTGCGTACTTCCCGCTCGTGTTCTTTAAGCTCCCACTGACGTTGCTCTTGTCGCAGAACATCTCCTGCAGAATCCCACTTGTTGGACTTTCTCAGAATTATTGCACGTGCTACATCATTGTTCTTTTCAACTCCTTGCCCTGTAAATATTTTGACTGAGTGGTGGAGCTCAAAGAACTTGGGAATGTGTGCTACCATAATGTGCATGTATGGGGTAACTCTGGCTTTCTCATACCCTTCTCTTTTGCCATTTAGACTGACAAAAAGAGAAATCCACTCTTTGGCTTTCATGAAAAATTCTGTGGGGTCTTTCTCAGGGTTCCAGTCATTGACAACTTTGTAAATTTCTGCAAACTCTGTCCAGACTGCAACCACAGTTGATGCTGTTTCTGGGTGGAGAATGCTATGTAGCTTACTGGGAAGGTCAGCTAAAAGGATCTTTTTGTCTTTTCCAAGGAGACTTGTCCAGTCATGTTTCCTGCTACCTTTCCCATCTGCATTTCTTTGTTCCCACACATCAAAAGAAACACCACAAGATTTGATTACCCTAATAAGGCTTTTTAGGTGTAATCCTGTTGCTGCCCCCTTTTTATGGTCTAAGTCATCATCTTTATCCCAGTCAAGGCACTCCTCCACTAGATTTCCAATCAAAATATCTGTGATTCTCAGCATTAAGTGCAGCTCGTCTACCACTATACGATCCAGTGGTATATTTAGTATAGATTGTTTATCACAACAGTAATTATCTCTGGATTTTTTAGACATTTCAAACATTTCTTTCAGTGTTCTTGCTAAGGGGGGAGTGTTATAACTTGTATAGTCATTGTTGATTCTCCAGCGATCATTTTTGTGTGTTTTACACCAGGCACAAGCATAATTAGATGTTGCCCCCTTCAGTCCAAGCATCAGTAAAATAAATTTATAATCACCACCAAGATATAATTCAGTTTGAATCTCTTGGCCATCCACATTCATTTTACCTTTGGCAGTCAAGTCATTTACCTCATTGAATAAACTCTGGAATGACTCTTTTATTGTGTGGTAACTCTCGGTTCCATTGACTATGCCAAGAGTTCTGTTTCCTTTTGCAGACATTACCGACTCCTCTGTTTGCAGAATGGAAAATGAAAGTAAAATAAAATTTGAATTTCTTGTCATTCTGGCACCATCACCATTGATTTTGATTTTGATTTTATCATTGATGGGGTCAAAGTCACTGTTTTGCTTCAGGAAATCAGAGATATGTATTTTAAACACTGTTTCAGCAGAAGTTACTTCGGCCCCTTCAAACTTAGCATTTAGAGGTTCAATTTTGCACATTTTGTTCAGTTGATCACGGCATTGTTTGACCAAGTAGGACCTTGGTAGACTATCAGTGATCATGGAAATTTCGTGGTAAAATGAATCCCCCACACAAAATTTGTCCAGTAAGAAAAGGATTTTTTCAACATTCTCTTTTTCATGTGTGGACAAGGTACTATACTTTCTTTCTCCTGCTTGAGTGGGTAAATCTTGACAGTCTGGTTTACTTGTTATGTTGTGAACCACATCACTGTCTGATTCTTTGACAGTTAACCCAACTAGTTCAACACCAAAGGAAGAGCAGAATCAGAGAGCAGCTTCGGCTCGTGAAATAAAAGTTTTCAAGGTCCTGAACTTATTTTTCACAGTTGAAAGAGGTTTTCCCTGGTATGAACTAACCCCCACAGAATTTTCCAATGATGCAATATAATCTTTAAGCTCTTTGTTTGTTTTCTGCAAAACTTGGGTTTCATTTTCCTTTTGGTTCACTGCCAGCACCATTTCCTCATAGATTCTTTCCTTCTCCAACTCTAAATCTTCATAGGCCTTTTTCCAATCTTGTAGCTCATTTTGTATGTTTTCAATTTCTTGATAGAGTTCATGTACAGGTTTTGTTTGACCCTCCATAACATGAAACTTTCGGACTCGGTTATCCAACTCTTTTCTTGCCCTGCCCTTAGTTTTTTTGTAATCTAATGAAATTTTATAAGCAATATTTAACAAAGCTTCATCGATTCCATCTCGTATATTTTCATCATCGCTAAAGGCAAAGCATTGCCCGAATGTGCACTTTTCCACCAAATCTATGTAGCTGAACCTTTTTGCCGTGGGTGAGTTTTCTGCTGCGCTTGTAGAAGGAGAATTTGCCTCTATCTCTTCACATCCGCTTGACAAATCTTGACCAAATCGTGATCTTGAAGTGTCACGCGACAGAACGTTTCGTTCTTGAACAGTTTTATGCCATTCTCTAAAAAGAGGATAAGGAATTTCCAAAGTAAAAAGCACTCTTTTCTCTTTTTCCCTCGCCTCATATCTTAATTCCGGTTGAGTGAATTTGATTGCATCCTTAAAACGCGAGCAACATTGACTAAATTCGTCGCTCATTTTACTTGCAAATTTTCGGAGATTGTGTAACGCCATTGTACAATTTATTAAAGGCACGGTTACATAGGTCAAGTAAAGCATTTTGGGATTCAAGATGGAGGACGAAGGGGCTAAAAACTACGGTTGACGGTCGACTAAAAACATGGCGTTTTCCCGAAATTTTTCTTGGGTTTTAAAAATGGTGTCACATTGAGAACTATTTAGCAGTATTTGGGCCGTTTTTCCACCAAGTTTGGAACCGATTTAGTGGCTTCAAAGGCTCCTATTTTTGCACTATAAATGAAGTTTAGCATGTGAACAAATCAGTTCGATCTGGAAGAACATTCCTGTGAACCCGTGAAGTGGGTTGATTTTCGAAGATTTATGCTACCTTCGGACAGTTATTAAGAAAATGTATGGCGGAATGCGAGGATTTCTACGTCCAACAAAAATTGCTTCGGGAACCGCTTTAACACATGCAAATGCACACAGAGCACGCAGCGAAAGGTTGTACATATAATCCACTTTATTTTGCGATCTGGAAGAACTTGTCTCCTCTGGCGGTTGTAACACAGGAGCAATTATTAAAAGAAGGTTAGCTGAAAGCGCACTGTTTTCCTTGTAGTGATTTTGCGACTCGTTTGTAACCTAAGACCGAGTTCGACATCGATGCGCGTGCGTGGCGGCCATGCTGTCACGGATTTCTGGCCATGATTTCGATCAGAACACAGACTGCTACAATACTGATAGCTCTTGTGTATGATTACGTCTTTTTCTGAGAATTAAGTTCAAGCCTCTCCACGTAAAAGTTTTGAGTTAAAAGCTTACGAACCATCACCGCTGAGAATCAAATTTTTATGAATTGAGTCTTTAGACACCTGAAAATTTACCAGAAACCTATGATTGACCATAAAAACCATAACAGCAAAAACAAACACAAAAAGGTCTAAGGCACGGAAATATCTTTCATCCCTTCGTTTACCAATCAAAATTGCTATTTCCATCGAGATTAACAAAATTCTGCTTTCCAAGAAGGTATTCAGTAGTTCCTTTGTTAAGAGCTGACAGTTTGCCTGAGTCAATGATGACAGCTGTTTCCAATGTTTTAGGACATCTGAACTCTCCACACAAAGCCAAAGTCGATTGTATAAAAAGCTTACCTTTAAATAAGGGTATCTATTCTAATTTTGTTTCGCACTAAAACCTTAAATCTTCCCAACAAGGTTATAGAAATTTCTCATGACAGCCGTTTTCTCGTTTAAACGTTTAGATTTCCATTCCTTTTGAACCAGCCTTTGTTCCCTATATCCAAGTAAAATCAATTAAATTGCCCAACAAAAGAACACTGAAAATGAGAGAATTGTGAATGGCATCCGTAACAGACATTTTTTGCCTCTATTCTAGTTTTTTTATCTTTTTATTTATTTTTTATGCAGCTGTATGCAGCAGCTGTATTTTACCACATGGGAAAAAGGCTTACTTTTGAAACTTGGGGCCGAAATACTGCCACTAAATGCTCAAAGTCATACGACAATCCAGGAACCCACTTTTTCGGCAAACTGGTAACAGTGTTATCGGCCGAAATTTCCTTTTTCTCCATAATTTTGCATTGATCAAGGTGATATGGAAAACTTTACTTTAAGTCGCATCAGCAATGACTCCAAGGAAACCTTTGCTACGACAGACGTACCCTGTTTCACTTTTACGAACCATCTCATTTTGAAGGTGCTCATGGTCCTTGCCTACGTTCTTGTGATCGGCACTTCCATCATAGGTAATACTTTACTGGCATTTATCTACTTCAAGAGCAAAAAGATGAAGACCACAATCAACTGCTGCATCATGAACATGGTTCTCGCGGACCTTCTTGTTACCTTAGTCTACATGCCGAGGATGGTCGCCCGGATTCTCGTCAGCCTTGCATGGTTGGTGGAGGGCACTCTAGGACTTGTTCTTTGTGTACTTGTGTCTTTGTCCCAAGAAATCTCAATATGCGTATCAATTCTAACAGTTCTTCTCATCGCCTTTGAGAGATTCCTAGCTGTAACGTTCCCATTACGAGTTTTCATCTCAAAGAAGCTCTCCATATGCTTGCTGTGTGGTACTTGGCTGCTGTCACTAGCTGCGCGATCCCCAATGCTCTACGGCGTCAAAACGATTCGATTTCAGTCCGGTGAGTTAGGCTGCTTTTGGATCGGCTCTCTCAGCTTCCAAACGAAGCAATCAAGAAGGTCGTACCAGGAGTCTATGCTAGTTATATTCTATGGTCTGCCTCTGCTTATCATAATCACAATATACACTGTGATTGCGGTCTTCTTAAGACGTAGTCATGCTCTGATTGACAACGTCACAAGAGATTGCGTATTAGCTACGACTAGAAAGGTGAATAAAATGATCCTGGCCGTAATAACAGCTTTCCTTCTATGCTGGTTGCTGTATTTTCTTGTCATTCCGTTACAGGAGTTTTGGAATGTGGTTATCCCCTGTGAGGTTCACTTCTTGCGGTTTTACCTTGGGCACTTAAACAGTGCATGCAACCCGATCATATGTTTTGCGTTTAGTGAGAATTTTCGAAGAGCTGTTCAGATAAAATGGCGAGAACTGAAAATTGAAAGGCCAAGAATTATCAGGCTTGCACATGCGCCGTCGAAAAGAGACCGTTCACGATCTAACATTGAGTTGCTCAGTGTAAGATCCTTGGGAAGTTAGGAAGGTATACCACTCCTAAAAGAAATACTTCACTCGAGTTTCATTTCCTTTAGCCATTGTTGGAGGATCAATTGCAAGCTGAAAGGGTTATATGGTATTGATCTTCAGTTTTTCTTGTAATTTCTCTAATTTTTTTGTTTGTTTGTTTGTTTGTTTTCTTTTGATTTTCATTAACTGCGTTTTCATGAAATCACAAACAAACACAAAAATAACGAGGCTCAGATGCGGTCATTTGAACCGACAAAGCTCAGTGATAAATGATTCCTTCCTTCCACCAAGAATTTCAACGCAGCTTTTCAAAACTGTCATGGATTTCTCATTTTATGTCTTAATAATTCTCTAAAGGTGTTTAGCGACTCCATTTCCGTGAAAACTGCCGTTCTGGAGAACATTTTTCCTTCGTAACAAAAAGAAGTTATGAAGTATGTAAATAGGCCACACCTTTCTCTTCCTTTTTTTCCCTTTCTTAACAGGATCAAAGTGTTCAAAGATCTTGATGGCCAATCTTATACAAAAAAAATAGGAGAATTTAAGAAAGCGCATAACCCGTTTTACTGTGGACTCTTCTCAATTCCTTGGACTGAATGGGGATCCAATAAGCCATACGAGTCAATGTAATACCACAGGCATACCACACTATGTGTTGGTGGTTAATGATTGTTGACATGAGACGAACAAAATCTATGAGGATTATAAATAAAGCTCTGAAAATTGTATATCTAAATTACATCTCAGGATGAATCTCAATAGTCTCAATAATGTTAAATGAAATGTTAATCGACTCATTTGTGATATTTTTTCGCCCTCATGGGCTGTTTGAAGCGTCTTTTCTGCGAAATTACTTTTGGCAAGAGGCCGTTGAGAGAGGGAAGCTCTCCCTTTCTTTTTCAGAGCTTTATTTATAACCCTCATAGATTTTGTTCGTCTCATATAAACAATTATTAACCATGAACGCATAATGTGGTTTACCTTTGGTAATACAGGACTTAAAATACTGACGCAATACTGACTTCAGTATGATTTTTTTATCTTTATCCAATTGGATGTGTGAGATTGGTGACGAATTTTCATCACTCTCTGACAGATTCAATTAGACAAATATTAGGAATAGTTTAAGTACCTAGTTTTCGTGGGAAAGTTTACGGTTTGAAACATCAAAGTACTTCATGGCCATTTAGTAAATAGTCAAATATCGAAATAGCTACCATTAGCTGTGTACAAATAAGACAGCTTCGTAATAAAAGTTTCATCATAAATCGGAAGGAACCACCTATTCATGGCTTAATAATTTTCAACTTGCACGCCTTCTTCTCCGTAACCCCGCAAAGAAAAGATTATATATAAAAGGGTCATATTTAAAACATAATCGGAGGGTCTCAACGGGGTGATGGTTGTTACGTCTAACGGTTAAAAATTCTGGCCATTTTACGGCTAACAGTTGATTTCTTTCCATTGCTTTTAAAAAAAAGATTTTTGCGGTTACTTTTTTTAACGACAAAAGGTTAAAATTCGTCAATTTATACGCTTAACCCTTCAACTCCTAAGATCGCATTACTAATTCTCTTAACTTTCTACCAGATGATTCTCATGATGTTAGTTTGGAGAATTTGGTATCAGATCAATTAGTTATCCCATGATTGGTATTCTTCTTTATTCTCATCACTTGTCTGCATGATGCTGTATAGATATAGTAAGGAGAAATTCTGTCTTGGTCACGCACGGGAGTTAAAGGGTTAACTGTTAATTGTTTTTGCCGTTTTACGACGAACCCCATTGAGACCGGCTCTAATCAATTAGGAAGGGAAGGTAAGGATATAAACGAAACCTATCGTCAGAGTACTTTCTTCATAATTTCAATGTGGAAATTAGACTGGCTGATAGTTGAGAAACTGCCTTATATCGATTTATCTGAAAGTGGATATTCATCTGAAACGCAAATTCAGGTGCAGTAGCAACACTTGGGTTTCTCGGTCGCAGAAATGATAGAACTTCTCAAAACAAGGATTGTTAGCCTTGATTTTTAAATATTCGAAATTTAGAAAAGAAGCCAAATTAAAAAGTGATGGATTTAAAAAAGAAAGTTACAGATGAGGAAAACCTTAGCATATCATGTCTTCTGTACAAGAAGTACTTTACCGCAGGGAATTTTTTTAGTGCGCATTTGTGGATTGATTGAGAATTTGAAAATCCATGTCATGATTGCCAGGACTGCCCAATAATGTGTTTGACAGTTTGGGATTCTTTTGTTTGTTTTCTAAGAATCCTTGGCCGTTTTACATTATTTACACAATGCACCTGACAAACTACTCTTTGTTCAGTCTTTGTTTACTAAATCTGCAGGTGTAACAAACTCTAAGAAAATGGTCTCTTTTTTCCAAATCGCTACTGTATTGTGATAAAAAAGAATAAAAGCATCAAAGTATTCATTCAAAACTGATTTTAACAACCCCATCGATGCGATGGCGGTTGTAACTCAGATTCACAGCCGCACGATGTGAACTCGAATGTATATCATCTGCAATTCATTATTCAGATACAATGGCGGGAACCGACGCCAACATCAAACAAAACCATGGCAATCTAAACAAACAAGCCTTGATGAAAAAAATCCCACGTTTCTCTTTCTGAGCGATAACAAAAACAAACACAAAATAAGGGCTATTATGAACATGCCGTAAACACTTCCCACTCCGCCATCGAAACCTTTTCTGCGATTATGAGAGCCGCTTTTCACAACCCACAACTCTTCAAGAAAATAAACATAGACTTTAACTTATTTGGCGTTAAAAATTACAGTTTAATTTAAAAGACGCCTTTTTTTTTCGCACTTTTTTCAGGAGCGTGTCTTTAGTTGAGAACGATTACTCTTTGAACTGGACGTTGAGTGCAAAGAGAACTTTCCTTCGAATGATGATAAAGTGCAAGAGATCATCTATGGACGAAAGAGGAAATATCGTCCTCCTAGGCAGTGAGTTGAAGGAATTGTAAGGCTCGGTTTCAGATCCTCTCCTTGTTGCCATCAAAAACATTTTCGTATTTCATATCTGCGGTGGATTGTAAAGACGTCGACAGACCCAACGGTTCTTTAGAAAGTCATTTGTTATATTTACATTTTGTGGCAGAATAGGAACAAAAGGCAAGTTATGTATAATGTAGCCAGCAATTTGATGAATTGTGTTCGTCAATTTTACTTCAGCTAAACATGATTGTGCTTAAGACTAATATTTTGACGGTCATAAGTCCAATTCAAAAAACTAGTTATTGACCAATGAAACAAATACATCATAAAGATTTACCATGAGAATCTAGTTAAAGAAACGCTTTGTTTTTTTATTTTATTTTATTCCTTTTTTACGAGTCACCTATGATCAGTTCGTTTGATTAAAACTGTGTAAAACTGAAAATATACCAATCTAAATTAAGCATTTCTTTTTTTGAAATTTTTCTGTTAGACCTGGTCTGGCGGGAAACGGCCGAATATAATTTTGAACCACAAACCCTGATCATGTACGAAAATATTAGCGACAATTTCACGCAGTTGGCCCACGGAAAAGTGATGACTGTGTGCTTCGAGTCTGACCAGCCAGTGATAAAAGCTAGCCGTGTGCTGGCCTACACAATCATCCTACTATTCTCGCTATGGGGAAACTCCCTGGTTATTGGTGTCCTGTGGCAAGACCGAAAGATGCGCAAACCAGTCAATTATCTTATAGCCAATATGGCTGCCGCAGACTTGGCTATAACTGTTGTATACATGCCCAGGATGATATCAGCGGTGATACGAAGCTATGATTGGCTAGCTGGAGGCACCATAGGCCTCGTCTTGTGCAAAACCGTTCCCACAACTCACCTGGTATCGGTGAAAGTAACAATCCTAACTCTAGTATTTCTCAGCGTGGAGAGGTTTTTTGCAGTTTCGCCGTTTGCAAATAACAGGTTAACTGTGCGCAGAGTCAAGGTGATTCTCATTGCAGTTTGGTTGATGTCTTTTATTGTTCACCTGCCAAATGTCATTGCGCTGAAACTGGTGCCTGGTCAGGGGGGAGCACTGATTTGCCGAGCATATCTAAACAAATTGTTTGTAAGCTCAAAAGGCAGGAAAATTTATGACAACGTCTTGGCGGCCATTTTTTATGCCCTTCCTTTGTTTCTGATAGTCCTTCTTTACTCGCTGGCTGTGATTAAGCTCAGAAGAAGGAGCGTCGCAAACAGGTATGCAGCCGCAAATGCACGCAAAGCTTCCAAAGATAAGGTGAACGCAAACGTTTTTAAAATGTTGTTTGCTGTTACACTCGCATTTATATCATGTTGGCTCAGTTATTTCGTCATGCGCAAAGCCATCATCGGAATTTCAATATCGTGCAATGTTCAGTTTGTCAGGTACTTCTTAGCTCATTCCAACAGTGCTGTGACACCATGTTTATACATCATTTTCAGCCAAAAGTACCGCAGTAGTTTCAAAAGCATCTTAAAGAAACTTAAATGCCGTGCTCCGAGTCGACTACGTGGTGGAGCAACACTGTCCGTGATCTCTCAGTCGGCAACAAGTTTTAGTTCGTTAGGTGTTTTCCCACGAGGAGTCCATCTCGTAAGTCTCAGAGCCAACAATGAGACTGATAGGACGACAGTCTAGTCTTGAGTGCTAGGAATGAGCTGAACTCTCAAACGAGGAAGCTTCTGGCTCGCTTCAAATACTGGAAAACGTTACGTATCAAATCACTTGGAAAGGGAGATTACAGAGCACCTTTAAATAATTTTCAGTGAGAAAATTCAAGGTGACTGAGTTTAGGAGCTTGATAATTTACTGAAAAGAGAGTGATCAGGAAACTGAAAAAAAGCGATTTGGAAATACTGGTTTCTATGTATACCAGACGCATGCGAATCGCAAAACATATTTGGTAGAAACTTATCGGGTGTAGAGTTAAAATCACATGTCATATGACCGGTACCACATAAGCCTTTACCCTTAGATATAGAAAAGGGGGTTTATTCAAGTAGTGGAAGGAGTCTTATCGAAAACCCACTGAGAACCAAAATATTGAATCATAAATTTTATTCTGAACTGTCTCCCGGCCTGAATTAAAACTGTACTCAGTATGCAAATGTATGGATGATAAACCTTCCGTAATCAGAATGAACTAATATAGGCTTTCAAATATAAGTGTGAGGTACAAGGGAAGGAGACTCATCAGAGGGGTCATTTGTGTGTTTACTGAACGTGTATCAGTTGTAGTTGCAATTAGTACGAGTCACATAACGACAGTCCATAAAGACATGTTTATTAGCTAGTCAGTGTTACAGACATTGATACAAAGACAGACAGACAGACAGACAGGGAGAGGGACAGCCCCACCCACCCACTAACAGGCTGGCCAACCGATTGATTAGCCAACACACTGATTGACTGATTAACAGACCAACTGCCAAAGGACTGAGTGAATGACTGATAGACAAACAGAGAGATGGATAGGCAGACAGACAGACAAGGAGAGGGACAGCCCCACCAACCCACTGACAGGCTAACAGAATGACTGGCCAACCCTACTGACCAGCCAACACAATGATTGACTACTTATCTGACCAACTGCCAAAGCACTGCATAAGTGACCGATAGACAGACAGAGAAATGGTGGACAGACAAACAGACAGGCAGGGAGAAGGATAGTCCATCTAACAGGCTAACTGAATAACTAGCCAACCTACTGACCAGCCAATACACTGACTGACTGATTAACTGACAACTGCCAAAGTACTGAGTGTCAGACTGAGATGGTAGACTGACATCAAGACCAAAATAAAACCTCAAATTGAAAATCTATTTAGGAGACAGCCATGAGACACAAAGTGGAGGAATCTACTTGTGCTGACATGACATTGTATGTACACAGATTCAAACTGCTAACAAGACCATAAATATTTATTTAAATATTTCATAAAAATGAAAAATACAACCAGTAATATTACTCATTACAAAATGTTACCTTAAACTATATACAGCTACATGTAATCAGGTAAACAATGCAATGTAATTGTTATTACTTTTTAAGTATTTAAGTTTGGTCTGTTCTTCAAAAGTTTAGTAAGTTAAAAATACAAATTTTAGTCTGTTTCTCCGAAACTCACAAATAAAAAGTCTTTTTCTAACACAAATTTATCTTAGTTTAATGATCACATATCAGTTAATAAATTACATCTTAAAACATTAAACCATTTTCACAGGTGTCTTGTTACATGAAATTCTGTTGACTCTTGAGAAACGTAGTTTAAATTCTGCACAGGTATACTTGTATACTTGTATACCTGGTGTCCTGAAAATCTTTATTTTATAACCCACAGCCTTTGCAAAGCTGTTTCTACTACTACAAACAGCCTTACACACACTTTATGTATGTGCAAATCCTAAGCAATGCATGCGCAGTACATGCCAACTGAGTGCCACTACACACACCTATGTGTAATAAATGCAAGCATGTACTGATTCTTGCAATAACTACATGAACCACAGCTAAAACCAAACTAATCATGGCCCTGTTTGATTACATGTCCCCCAAAGCCCATCATTCAGCTTTGACCTTCTCTCCTCTCTTTACGTTTTTGATATCTTTTATTGCCTGCCTCAAAACGTCTTGCCTCCTCCTCAGTGTGAAGTTCCAAAGAGGGAATAGCTTGGGGTCTTCTTTTTTCATCAAGGGACACAAATGTGAAGTATGCACTGCAAGCTCTTATGCTGTCATCTGTGTGTCACAAGAACATATAAGTTAAACAAATAGGACATTCCAGCAGTTTTCAATAGGATCCAAACTCTTAAGTTAAGGAACAACACAGGTCATTGAAAATCCATAAAATTGTCAATCATGCTATAAACTTCTCAGTAAACACAGACAATTTTTAAGGTGTCAAATTGTCATGCACTGCAATGTGATTGAAGGATTTTTTAATTTTTTTCTGCTTTAAGATGCCAGTTGTGAAAATTTCTGCTTTTGTCCCACCCCCATAAATATGAACAGAACAGAATGGCACAACTTTGGGAACGGGACCAAACCTAGAAGGGGAGGCAGGGGATGATGTGTTTAATCCACATTAAATGCATATATTGTTCAATAGATCAGAAGTGAGTGACCGAGTGAGTGAATTTCAGGTCCACACTTAAACTCTGAATCTTATATTATGACTGATGTCATCCCATGAGGTAAAAATACTGACTGACTTATATCAACCTTTATGTTGAATGCCTTTTATGATAATAATGGTTTTATTTTTACAATAATCAATTACAAAGTACCCCATATGAGGATTACTAGCAGAAAGTTGATTAGAAGAACAGGAAACTGTTACTAAATACTGTACCTGTATGATAGTCCTTGGCATATACAACAACTTCTATCTCCATTGACTTGGCACTAGTAAACGTTGCTCGGCCAGTAATATGTATAATATGACCAAGCTTGACAGGGGCATGGAAGTCAATGGCATCTGGAATGACAAACACAGTAATTGAAAAAGTAGAGAATGAGTGACTATTAGGAAATTTAAGATTATTGACATTGTAAGGTCCGGTGCGCATGCAAGCTCTCTTAAGTTGCTATTATCAAACTCTTTGGGCAGACTAAGAAAAAATGTAAAATTTAAGTCTAAAGAAAGAATTGTTTACTTTATTCTCAACTACAGTATGACCAAGTCTAGTAACCATTTGATTACTGATGGAGTCCAATTTCTCACCATGACTGGAGCAAAATTGGGGAACACAAAGTCCTCTCACCAATTCATCAAAACTGGGATAAAACTTAACCCTTTAACTCTCATGAGTGACCAAGACAGAATTTCTCCTGACACTATCAATACCATATCTATACAATATCAACCAGATAAGTGACGAGAGTAAAGAAATATATAAATTTGCAAATAATTAGTTGATCCAATACTAAATTCTCTGAACTAACATTGTATGAATTATATAGTTGACAGTAAGGAGAATGACAAATTTGATCTGGGAGTTAAAGGGTTACAAGAAAACTACCCATAACAAAAGTGTATTCCTAAATAAAGAACAGTTGCCTTTTTCCCATGAGAAAAGGAACAAAATAGTCAAGAAAACAGGTAGTTTGATCATCAGGAAGAAAGATGTCCTGAGAAGGACTGTTGTAAATTGTGGTGAGTGACATTTTGACTACCTTAGCAGAAGTTATCAACAAAGTCACAAATGATGCAGGTGACATTTCCAGAGGTAACAAATAGGATAAATTGTTATATAAAAATGTGCATGTGGAGACAATATACATGTACTTTGGAATCCACTTTCATGAAATCTCAAACTGCTGTAAATTAGAGCACATGACTATCAATGCTCTAAATTGTTCAGTTAAGATTTCAGATGTAAATGATATTTTCTCTAAGAAAAGTAAACCCACCGATGGATGCAGTGACCACATTAGTTTTACAATGTCTAAATGCCACAATTCCTGCCACCTCATCCATCATTTTCATGGTCACTCCTCCAAGAACAAATCCAGCTTTTGTACACTCTGATGGCTGTACTGAATGGATCAATGATGATTCTGAATTCAACACACTATAACGTGACACATTCTTTCCAGCTGGGTGAACTAATGGGGAAACCACATTGTTGCTTGGGGGATTCTGCAAAGATAAAATGTACTTTATGGTATACAGGCAGGAAAAAATGTAACATCCAAAAAAGAACTTTATCCTTAAATTGTGTAAAAATGTGGGTTTGGTTACACAGTCCAACTAAAGCTTGCTATGGGCCAATAATAAACCACAACAAAACTGCTAACATAATCGTTTATTTTTATTTTTAAATATATTTTTTTCTTCACCTTGAAAGACAAATTCACTAATACTTAAATACTGAACACAGGAATACAAAATGGAGTGTCATGGAACAGGTGATGGTAAAGACAAACTTATCGGCTTAAGGGCGTTATCTTCATTCAACACCAAATTATCTCAATGTATTTTATAGAATATATCTTGCAGCTTGAAAGGAAATTAGATATTAGGTCCTAAGTATAAAGGTTAAATGGAAGACCCATCACTTTACCGCCTTACAAGTACCTCTTGGAAATGTTCCTCCTTATCAAGCCTGGCTCTCTTCTGTAGTTCGTATCGCTCTTTGCCTTTTTCCTCCTCATCTTTGCTGGAGTACTCCAACGCGGGAACCTCAGGAATAATTCGAACATCTGACCCCATTACGATTGGAACATACCAAAGAGAGGCGCGATTGGTCAATCTACGACTTCCGGTTAGAACATTTTCTGCCCAGACACTGGCTTTAACTTCTAATGATCGCTTCGATGCGTAGCCCAACTGAACGTGAACTTGTGCAACTTCACCGATGAACATCGGTTGTATAAAGTCAGTTCTTTCCACACGTGCCAAAGCAGCCAGAACGGGCTCGTCTTTGGTTCGATTCCTGTTGCAATGCCTTGTTGCTATTATGAACCCTCCTTCCTCGATCAACTTCAGAATCGTGCCCCCATGAACATTGCCTGCTAAGTTGGCATCATCAGGATGCATAAGGCGACAAACTTCTATTGATCCACGAGAAATAGAATCTTCAACTTCTTTTGATGACTCAGCTCCGGCCACTTTCGCCGCCATATTGGATTTATCCTCGGTCAGCGGCTGAATTGTTTGTTCACGCGTGTTCGAACAAACGGAAGTCAAAATGGCGGCAGAAGAAGAAGATGACGATATCTGGGACAGTTGGGAAGATATGGCAGATTCTGGGGTAAATAATCTGCAGATAATGTTTATTTCCCTCACTTTTGTAATTCATATAAATTTCTACTCAGTCAAAACTCCCATTTTTTGACGGTTTTTTCTCGTAAATTGTATCAATGAACTGTAAGGTAGTTTTCACATCTGCCAGTAATTAACCCCTGGATTCCAGGAATGACATCGTGTTCCAACCGCTGTCGATCTAGTAATGATAATACTACTTTTGGAGAAACAGGTTTTTACCTATAATTTTATTTGCCAATGAATTTATTGGTCGAGTTTACAACTGATTTCATATGTAGGAATTAGAAAGACGAATGGAAGAACGGGAGAAACAGATACGAGAAAAGGACCAGAAACCTTCAATTACATCTATAAAGTAAGACGAGTCACAATACAAAGCTAAATAAAAAAAAGTATATAACATAAAGGAAAGTCAGTAATATTTTATTTCCAACTTTCCTTATAAATTAAACTCAATTGTCCATAAGTGTTCGCGGGGAAAAACGTTTCAAAAAGCCTCTTCATCATAAAACCATGTCTGTATGGTATCCAGTGCCAGACTGCTGCCTTGTGAATGCTTTACATGTATTGAGTTAGGAAGATCACTCCTACATTTTTTTTTAATTATTTCCTTCATTTCAACAATCACAACCTTTGAATAATTACAAAAAAATAAAGGAAATGGAGAAGGGCATAATATAGCAAGCTCATTAGACGTCCTTTTACACTAAATTACAATTTTTCATAGTCAGTAAAACAAGAGGAGAACATATGTAAGAGAGAGAATCAGGATCACACCTTTAACAACAAATGTAATAATAGCACATGGTAAAAAGGAAGATATTTATTAATACTGAGAAAAGTAAAACATAAGAATTGCTTTTTCAAAGATTTTCCTAGTGGGTTTCTCCCATATTGACATAGGAATATCATTCTAACTGCACATCTTCAATAATTTTTTTTTAATTTTTATCTCGAATTATTATGATTTTTTTTTAACATACCTCAAGACTTGTAGGGCCAGTTATTTACATGAAGTCTAACCCAAACTGCAGTTTTACAGAAGCTGTGGACCTCAGGTTTTCTCTTTGATGTAATTAAATCAATGCCCTTCCACTGTTAGCGTTTGGTCCTCTTGATACTGTTCATAATTATGGATGATCAGTTAAAAAGTTCAGCTGAATTGAAGATAATTTAGATCACAGTTTTGTTGAACATTGGTTAAACTTTGTTTGTGTAATCAGATCTTCATGTGGGGACTTGTTTTGGGCATAAGTGAAATGAAACTGATAGTAAATCATAGAAACAATTCTACTTGCTCATCATTTCTTTTAGAAAGCAAGAAACTAAGACAGGTTCATCCATTCTGATGCAAGAAGATACAAACCGAACTCTGTACAAGCCACAGGTAATTAAAATTGTAGTTGATAAAGCATGCATTTAATATAATATACTGTGTACTATAGTCCTGTATACTTTCTACTAGAAAGCTAGCTCTCCTTACTGATGACTACATTATTTTTGTGGTTAGTGCCTCCTATAGGAGGCCATTAGTCACATATGTACATGTGCATTGTCAAGATGAGTGAGCAAGTAAGTGAATGTGACAGTAAAATTTCAATCTTGACCCAATTTTGACCTGATGTTTCCTGGTACTACTTAATGTTTTTTTTTCAAATTATCTTAGTATCAAGTAGTTCAACATTTGCACTCAATACACAGTTGAGTTCTCTCCTTTTTTGATTTCTGACTTCTAGCCACTAGTGAATTATGTTTTCAGCTCTTCCCATGACACAACAGAGGACAGCAGGAGATAATAAACATCTCACAATAATTTTTGAATTGCACGTAATTTACAGCAAAAATTTTCCTTGTAGAAATATTGTAATAGGTATGATCTGCACATCATGGAACTAAAAAGAAAATTATTTTCTTTGAAGAGAGAATATTTTACCATTTAAATCAGCAAACTAAGAGGAGATTGATCTTCTCAATTTTTGCCCTCACACTACAAAAGGCAATGAACATATCAAAATTATTTCACAGTGGCATTCACCAAGGCATTGTTTAAATCAAAACTTTTCCATGGCATGCAGAAATATCTCAATAGATCCATTCTGAACATTCAAACAGCTTGAATCTGCAACTTATTCTGAAAAGAGCCACTAAGTTGCAAAGAGAGCCTCTGCAAAACACAATACCATGAGTTGTTCAACAAAATGATGGAACGGAGGAACAGTGGATCAGTGGATCCACATAATGGTAGAATATCTTTAATTAGACAAGGAATGACGGAATATCCTAAAATGCAGAATGCCTTTTTGTATAAAACAAAAGTCTCAAGAAATGGAATTGCAATGGAAATAATAAAATTATTTAAATCAAACAGCAGAATTAAAAGAGGCATAGGTGATCATTGTTGAAAGAGGACTGGGGAACCATAGGGCTTTAGAGCTGGTCCTTTTAAGTTAAATATTATAATATCATGATTGTTATCATTTTTATTATTGTTAATATTATTTGTTTCCATGTAATTATTAGGTTAATGTCAATTAGACAATATATTATTGAATCTTCTTTCTCTTGTGGAACAGGGTACTCATAAATATTTAGGATGCAGCAGGTTTTCTGTTTTGCATGTGAGACAAATATTCTGTAACACCACCTTCTAGTGTCATTGTACAACCCCAGGAACAATCAGTACTATAGATAATTATTATCCTTGAAATTGTTTGTCAAGTACACTGTCAAGTATATCCATCAGCAAAATGAAAACAAAGAAAGCAAATTAGCTGAGTAAATTAAGTAAAACTGCAGAGCTTCTCTTTACAAAATTCCCAGTAGCCTTCCTCATCACAATTTAGGTGACACCAGTGTATTGAGGTGATTTTATCCTTGTGTAAATTGCATTTAGCCTCATTCTTACTTGTATAACAATAAAATGGGGAATAAACAGGGGTTTTAAGGCCCAAGATACTACCAGTTTGGATGATAGTATAGTATTTACAGTATAGTAATGTGCATTATGGTGGTAAGATTTGAACGTGCAAGTTGTATGTGGTTTAGTGTTTTCAAGTTGCCAGATTCTGAACTTCATGTACTGTTTCTTTTAATTTTTATATTGTAGTTGAGAATATTAAAACGACCAGATTCTGGTGGAACAAATAATTTGAAAAATCAGGAATCCTCCAAGGAGAAGCCTGCTCATAAAACATTAGCAGAGAGACAAGCACAATATGCAGAGGCTAGGTAAGGAAATTTTTCAAAGTGAGACAAGCCTGGAACAGGTGTAAATTGTTCTAGATATATACAGTTTTTTTAGTAACCTTTTAATCCATAAAAGTAAACAATATATAGCAGTTGTATCATAAACCTGGTTAACCCTTTAATTCCCTTGAGGAATTTTATTTTTGCAATACTAATGCAATATCAAGCAGACAAGTGATGAGAATAAAAAAACATATATCAATTAGGGGATTTCTAATTGATCCAATTTCTAAATCTCCAAACCAACATTAGAAGAATTGTATGGTAAACAGTAAGGAGAATTACAAATGAGATCTGAGGGGGGGGGGGGAGGTTAAAAGGTACATAGTGTAGATGTAGTTGTCTAACAAATATGCTGAATATTGTTGAATGATCTCTGCAACAATGGCAAGGGGATTATTCAACAATATTCACTGAGCCTGAGGCAAATAATTGTTTTATTATATTTGTTTAGGTGCTTTCCTTTTAATCCTGGAACTATTCTGTTTAAATTGTTTCGATTAAGAGCCAGTTTACAGTAGAATTTAACAGGTTCACTTAATTCATACATGTATCTTTGTTTTGGAAAGTGATACTCCAATCTTAGTAGCATCTTTTGTGCTCTTTTAAATTGAATTTTTTTTATTGCATTCATCATTTCCTTAATAACACTAACAAAATTTGAGGCATGCAGCCGCTTTGAAATTTAGCGCTCTTGCTAAGATCACCCCACATTAGGTGATAATAGCAAGATATGATGGAATCCTTGACCAATCATAGGGTGTGTATCTCTATAATCACCAGAGCAATCATAATTATAAGTAAATAATAATAATGGATTTTTTCTTGTTAATTTTATTATTCTTTATTGTTTCATTTTATTAGGGCACGAATATTGGGATCTGCAACAGATGAAAACAATGATTCAGAGTAAGTTACACTAGTCCTGTAGATCATCTTACAATGATTTTATTCACATATGTACATGTGTACACCAGAGGTGTAGTTAGGGTTACCCAGGGTACCTACTTGAAGTTGTTGTGTCATCTGTGCTCTGATTTACTTAATACAAAATATTGTTGGCTGATCATTATGTGATGCATTAAGATTCCTCTGATCCTTTCTTTTTCACGACCTGTGTTAGTATGTTGTTTGCTAGAAGAAAGATCTTTGCCTAAAGAGTGTAGTCACAGGCATCCCAATTCCCCTTAGCGACATGCCTGCATATAATGCAAGGTTAATGTACATTTTCCATAGTCATTTGTTTCAAATGCTGCTCTTGTCATAGGATTGTATCTGTAGTTTTCTCTCCCTGCAGAAAACACAAATGCCCTCAATTATTGTTCTGCAATTAACAAAAATGTACATGTTACTTTAACTTTCAAATATACAGAAGTGATGTCAGACCACAATTACTACAAGTGGAGCAGAAACTGCCAGAGAATGTCATACGTTTACCAAGGTAGAGTAAATTGTTTTTTATGCAATATTGTAAACTTTAAAACTGTAGTGTATTTGGGAAAGATTGGTACAGAACATACAATTGGACGTATCCTTATGACTATTCTTTGTTGTTGGTTTCATGGTGTAGTCCCTTCCATTGGCGCGATTTCTTGAGAAGTTATTGCACTCACAACTTGACACATAAGCTAAAACCCTGTGTTTTGGTTTTTCACTCACGTGACCTAATGAAGTCTAGCCATGGGATTTTGTTTCCTCATGTGTGGTCATTCATCGCACAGACACTGTGCATCACCACCACCAATGGTTGCAGAGGGCCACGAGTGTATTATCATTATTATTATTATTATTATTATTGTTATTATTATTATTGTTATTATTATTGTTATTATTATTATTGTTACTATTATTATTAATATTATTATAATATCATCGTTATTATTATTATCATTATTATTATTAACATTATTATTTATTATTACCACCACCAACACAATAACAACAGTAAACCTAGATGGAAAACAACGTTGGCTACCAATCTAATTTATTAAAAAAATAAATCCAAAGTACGCTCGACTTGCTTGGAAGCAAAGTACTCTTGGGTGGAAACTTTAAAACGTGAAAGCTTTTTAAGTCTTAAAAGGCATTATCTTTTTTCTTAAAAGGCATTATATATTCACCAATTGCCACAGAAATACTGTTGTGCATCTGTGTTGTAACATAAATCACATGATCAGAGTGAGGAGGTTGTCTTCATTTAATGCTACATGTAACTCATAAATTTGTGCCCCACACCTAACATCCCCATAGGTCCATCTAATTCCGCGATCGTATCGAGTGCAATCTATGTTTAATGACATCTATGATAATGACTAAACCAGCGTTCCATATGACAAATATGTAAAGGTGTTAGATTCTAGTTTGCAGAAAAATGTGCGCTTTAAGGAAAAAAAATACAAACAAATAAAAACAATTTAACAAACGAGGCCCATAACCTCACGAAAGCAAAAACAAAAACAGACTGTGACTGTGGACAGGCTTCCTAAAACCCAAAATGTGGGTTGGTTATAATCCCAAATCTAAATCAAAAGGTCATAGAGCCATGGTTAAACAAGTGGTTTTTTTTCCGATTTTTATTAATCGTTTCTTGCGATTATCGTTAACGCAATTAGTTCGTGGGAATTAGACGCGTTTGACGCGCGTGTGATGCTACAGTATATGTGAGCGGTACTGTGTTTCCTTGCTTTTTCCGGCGAAGGCATGAGCACGCAACCGTGAAGAAAACCAAAGCATGATAACAAAACACGATAGCGATCGACTTATCCTGTTAACTGCAGGTAACATTTTTTGTGGCGTCTGTTATTGGTGCATATCGATAGCTTTAACTTTCTCACTCAATAAAACATTTGAAGGGGTCTTAATCTACCGTGAGAAGATGTAAATGTCTTACCACGTGCACTTGTATTTTTTAGGGGTCCAGCTGACAATGGTTCTAAAGGGTTTGAATTCGCAAGGTGAAATTAAATACACGATACACAAACTGATCAGTTGAAACAAAGTATTTTTCTTTAACTTCATCGAAAGCAAGGATCATAAATCGGGTATGGAGCGGAAGCATTGGCCTAGGGATATGTAGCACTCATTTGTCACTGGAAGGAGTTCCTGGGAACATTTTTATGCATGTAGTGGCTTGTCATGGGAGTGTATTTGTAATTATCAATGTCAGGCTGTCGAGTAGCCATCTGTGGTCTTCTGCACCTGCTTCAAAAACACAGAGAAAGTCGTATCAGCTTCACCTGGCGAAACAAATAAACCCTTACCCGACTGGACTTTACTTCTGCGGCATTTCTAGGAATGCTTCAACGACCCAAGACTGAGTAGTATTTCATTCAATTAAGTACTACCCAGTTCTCTTCAGCAGCGTTGGTACAACAACGTGAAATATCAAGAATTTACTCGTCGAAACCAATTCAAATTTCCACCGACAGGACTTTTATCCGGTAATTTTGATTTGGAAAGCTGTCTTACCGGAATGGTAGAATTCGTTTACGAGTCGAGTGTACACTTCACGTTCATACAGAATTCCATTCTGAGTTTATTTTGGTTTGGAGACCAATCAGACTTCAAATCTCAGTGGCTGCACTGTGGGAATGTGATCGGCCAAACTTGGTCAAGACTTCATTCACTGGACAAAGACTCGGTGTGTGTGTAAACTTAAGAGTTAGAGCAACAATGTACCGAATTTAGAGTCAATCTAACTTCGGAAGGCAATTTTAAAGCGAAAGCATCGCTTTTTGTATTATTTTAACAACAGGTTACTAGATAGCTGCTAAAAAGGTTTAAGCTCAAGGACCTGGATGGAAAGGATCCCTAGATAAAGGACTGAAACCGTAGTGTTCCCTGTTAGTGCCATTAACTTTTTTTTGCCTAAAAACATCTTACTTAGCCATGAGAAACCGAATCACCGCTTTCAGTCTAAATATGACAAGAGCTTTTTGATTTTTTCCGTCTCTCATTCGACAAACTTAGTATCAGTTAACCAAGCCTCCGTGTCAGTTTACTTACGTACATAGTCAGTCACTTCTTTTTCAGAGAAGATGACGTGCGCTTTGCACAAGGCTCGGAACACGCGACCCGCGTGATCTCCATTTGATCTCCATTTGATCATGTGATATTATGGGCCACCCCAGTCTAGTCTCCGTTTGACACGCGATGGTATGAGCTACACTAGTTTAAACACTGTTTGATCACCTGATGGCATGATTCATTCCAGTTTGATTTTCCCTCTGATCGTGTGGTAGTTCTGTCGAAGACAATTTCGAAGGACGGAAAGCACGCAGTCATGCACACAGAAAGTGAATGCAGGACAAGGACCAGTTGACTAGAAAATCGATATCTTAGACCCCTTAGCCAGAATCTGGGTGTTTGATTCAATTATCAAAGTAATGGTCAGTTATATTTTTTTTCGGTCTTTTCGCTTCCTTTCAGGCAATCTTCTTTTCTCTTTTCCTATCTGGGGCTACCTTCTTTAAGTGGAATTAGTATCAGTTTTGGGATGAAAAGAATTGAAAAACGTGGCCTTAATTTAAAATTGTATTCGCTTATACCAGGAGGGTATTTCCCCCCCAAAAAAAATTAAGCGTGAAAATGGATTTGCCGTACTTTAATTTTTCTTTAAAATAGAATCATCAGGATCAGAACTTATGTAAGAACATGGAAATAGACCTGATACTAAAAAGGAAACTATTAATCCTTTACACCCTAACATCAATATGCATACTCACCATACTGCTCTCTAAGCATTTTCAAAAGTGCTGACAAGGAGAATGGGTTTAACAATTCAGAGCTTCTTTAATGGTTATCATCCCCTTTAATCTCGTGACGTTAAAGGCCCATTTTCAACCTTGATGCAATGCGGTCGTTTGTTTTTGTTTTGAACCACCGCTTTTGTTTAAGTAGCGCCTCTGATTGGTCAGTTATTTTTACCTTGTCACGTTGCTCAAAGTACCTTCTGCGTTTTTCTCCGATGAATTTGAAGAGCTTGTCAAAATAATTCTGTTTAAAACAGTTCTATACGTTTTAATCGGGCATGGAATCAGATGAATCCATAGATTTTGTAGATTCCGAGGCAGTAAACGCTTATGGATCGGTTGTTGCTAAAGAGGAACACGAAAATCCTTGCGAGCATTTCGATTAAGGTGAAAATGTTGATTCACCACGTTTTCATCCATTCATCAACTTTTTTTAATTGAAGTTTGCCATCCTTATTAAATAGGACCAAAGGTCAGTTAAAATTTCCTGCCCGTGGAGAGGAAGTTGCGCTCGAAAGAGTGGTCGAGGTTGTTGTCTAAGCAAAGCAGCAAATAAGAATGGTAACGCAAACTGTCTGTTGCTGACGTTCCTACAAGGAAGTGACTAAACTTAAAATAATTAAACGTCCGGCAGTCAGATATTTTTTCAAATTTCCCCTCGAAATCCAAAAAAAATTTATACGGAAATGTTCTTCCTTTATTTACAATCCTCAAGCGCTTCCAGGCAGCCTAAAATTTCGAACTTAATGTTCTCGGCTAACTCTGTATACAGAGTACGAAGCCATCCAAACGCTTGACACTAAATAACTTTTCAATAACACGGCTGGACACGGTCCACAAATAACTCCACATTTCTCTTTGAAATATACCAATTTTTCGTTGGAAAATATTCTACCTTCATTTACAATCCTCAAGCGCTTCTAGGAATTGAAAAAATTCCAACATTGTCCGTTTCGCGGACCTTATACTCACAATGCGAAGAGATCCAAGCGTGACACTAAGAAAACTTTCACCGAACACTACCGGACACGGTCTTCGAATAACTAAACGTCCGGCAGTCTGATATTTTTCCATATTTCTCTTTGAAAAGTAACAATTTCTATTGGAAATATTTTATCTTCATTTAGAATCCTCAAGCGCTTCTAGAAAGTGAAAAAATTTGAACGTTGTCCTTTTCGCCGACTCTGTTCGCAGAATACGAAGAGATCCAAGCGTCACACTTGATAAAAATTTTCTGCGGATTCTTTCGGACAAAATTCAAAATACTGGAAGGAAACTGTAATATGACGAACGGCGAATGTATTTACTGTAAAATGGTTGACTATATGTCCAGGATGGCTCTTGAGAAAGACGATTTTAGAAAGTTTTCAGTGATCTGGGAATTTCGTGTTACAGGAAATTGGGTCCCGGCGCGCGTTGCATCAAGGTTAGAAATGGGTGTTTAATGCCGTTTATGAAGTAAGTGGGTTACTAACAGGAAAGTATAATAAACAGGATTTATAATGCATTATTTGTTGTGGATGGAGGCCGTTATCCGTTTTAAAAATGCGTGTGAATACCTCTACGTAAGGTTTATAGTATAGTTTTATCTTAACCGCGAATACAAGCGTTCGATGATCTAAAGTATGCAAATGAAGTAAAAATTTTCTTCCCTTTCCCAGATCGAAAATGAAGCCAGGAAGGGAAAAGCCAGCTCAAGAGTTTCATTTTTTAATCTTTATTACTTAACAAGGAAGAAAAACGAACTCGTTTTCCAGAGTCCACAGGTAGTAACATTAAAAAGCTAATCTCAAATGCTACCCCGGAAACTAAAAAACATTCAAACAAATTTTTCAGTCAACTTGCGGTACGAAGTTCAATGGAAGGGTTATAAAATAAATAAGCAACGTCTAATTTGCTGGTTTATCGGCTGATAATGCCCCTGGCTGATAATGCCCCTCGCTGAGAGATTGTCCTAAAAATTTCATATTTGCCCTCGAGGCTTTGCTTCTCGACCAAATATTCATTTTCCGGACAATATTTCAGCTGCCAACATTATCAGCCGACACAACGGTCGTCTAAAGGGGTTTATTTCCTGCTTATTCTTAACTGGTTTAGCTGGGGCATATTCCATCACCATGTGTTGCTCGTTTCGAGCAATTGCGGGAAAGCAAAAATGTTTGATGGATCATAACTTCCGAGATCGAGCAGAAAGCCTCAAAAGCATTGATTTAAAATTTCCCCGCAATTGCTTTTCTTTCGAATAAATTCAAAAATCCTCAACTGCTGCACAACGTTTTCACTTCCGTTGCTTCCTTCGCTGGATTCGCTTAATAAGCGCGCATTTATCGCCTTCATCGCAAAGGCCATCATGATAAAAACATCAAGAACACAGATAAGATCTACATCTCGCCGGCTGTCAAAAAGGTTAAAGAAGATGTTATATTCAAAATGAGGCTTCCTTTTCTTAATTTTCCAATTCGTCCTTATGAAGGTCTCCCCTGCCCTTCAAAGAGTCTGACTTATTTAACAAATAGAGAAGCCTTGACTGTGCTCTGTTGTAAAGCACGTAGGAAGCGGCTTGAGCACGAAAAACGTCTAGGGGGAAACACGAGACGTAGTCGAGTGTTTCTCCCTACTTCTTGGGTGCTCTTCTTGGGTGCTCTTGGGTGCTCTCACACAAAGGGAAATTATATCACCAAAGTCTTCTTGAAATAACCATTCCTGACGCCAAGAATGCTTCGTGGATCTATTTACCGATGTATCTAACTCTAGCGGTTCTATTGTTAGTCTCACGAAATATATACACAATGATTTCAAGTTAGCAAACGAAAGGTAATTAAGAAAAGAAAGAAGAAAGAAAACTGCTTCTCTATTTGTTTTATACTAAAGAATCCGTTAAATTCCCCAAGAATTACTTTCAATTTTCCAAAACAGACTTTATTTCCAAAGCGAACAAGTGTCGTCAGCATGCTCTATACTCTCATAAAGCACGCTACAATAAGCCAATCGGAATCCCTGTTAGAATGGTTCAAATAATCTGATTGGCTGTACAAGACTAAAGCTGTCAAAAATGTCAAACCATCAAAGCTCACATTCTGCAATAGTTTACAAATAGTTTAGCATGTCGAATTGAATACTTTTTCCTGAAGTTTTTTAGTTTCTAATACAGAATCTGAAAGTGAAATGTTCAGTGAAATTCGGCCCAATCGTGGCTCACACAAATACGCAAGTTATTTCACATGACAAGTAGAAAACAAACTGTTCAAGGCGAGTGTATTATTAATGAACAACAGCCGAATTCGTTAGGACATGAAGATCGCTCGGAATGACAGCGCCGTAAAACTCGGCTGCAGTGACTGATGTGGCCTTCCACTCAACGCATCGGAAAGGTAATCAGAGCAAGCTCTTATTTTTCCACTCGCAGGGTAGTCGATTTAGTTCCTGAGACTTGCTCCACTGCGATGACCGAAGATCGCCATGATGAGCTAGCCGCTATAGACCTCAGCGTGATCGCAGTCGCTCTGACACCTTCATGATTAGTATGAATTTTAACAGTTATTCCAGGTTATATTTGTCATCATTCCTGTTTTTTTCTGTTTTGTTTTTGAAAACGAAACTTTATATACCATACAAGTGTTAGCTATGTTTGATTTTTATTACCGTACGTTAACTTACAATCTAACTGAGCGTGAAAACCGTGACCGTCAAAACTCGGACTGCCTATTTTGTTGGAGCTTTGAGGATTTTTGTCTCTGCTCACTTTACAGTAACGTAAATTATTGCGCCTGGCATTTTTGCAAACTTTTGTTCGCTTGTTCCGAAATTTCACTTTCAATTAACGAACGAAAAGCTAGAAACAAGTCCCGGAAAAAGTCGGACATAATACAATTTGGCAGATGGCTTGACAGCTTTAGCTCAGTTCTATGCTCCAGCTGCCCACGAAGCTTAGAAGGTATAATTAATATAAGGCCTTCCATTTTTGCTTCACAGCTGCAATCAACACCTTTCATTTTTGGAAACCAATTGAACGAAGATTTCCTCAGAAAATCAGTGGGAACCATTATACTTTCATTTGACACAAGCCCATTAGAAACCAGCTTAGGATAAACATTCGTCTCATCAACTGAAATAATAGAAGAAAAGCAAAAGTTGCAGCAACAACGATAACACTCCAAATAAAATGGCCGATCTACCATCACGCAGTGTAGCTTTGACCATCGTGGAGTCCGGCTTTATGATTGCGCTGAATATTATGTCTCTGGGAGGCAACATCATGGTGTGTATAGCCGTGCGCAGGAATACAAGACTACGTTCTACCACTAACATTTACATCATCGCGTTGGCTATCAGCGATCTTTTGAGCGCCATTTTCGTCATGCCGTTTGCAGCCGGAGTGCTCATTTCAGGAAAATGGCCCTTTGGTAAAGTACTTTGCCAGGTAAATGCCGTTTTCAGCCTATTTGTTGTGTACGTTTCACCCGTGACGATGGGTTTGACAGCAGTTAACAGATACATGAGAATATGCAAGTCAGATATGGAGTATAAACGGTTCTTCTCTCCAATAAAATCCCGCCTCGTGCTGGCCTTTGTATGGGGCTTAATTGCTTGTTACATACTAGTTCCTCGCTTGGCTGGTGTACAACGTTTTCAATTCGTGCCAGAGTATGCCGCGTGCTTGAGCCAACAGCTGGCTACATCTAACAAAATAGCTCATTTTTTTGTGATCGTTGGCTTGTTTTTCCTTCTTCCCCTGGCGGTGACGATTTTCAGCTACAGAAAAGTCTCCAGAAAGATCCAGGAACACAACATTAATTTAGCGATGACCCATCAAAATCAAAGACGGGATGCCCATTTCAGCGCACATGAAATCCGAATAAGCAAGTCATTATTCGTTGTAGTATTTGCCTTCATGTTATGCTGGGTTCCTGCTTGGTTGATTACCATCTTGGTACGCTTTGTGGGAAAAGTACCTCGCAATGTCCAACTGCTGTGCGCTTTCTTCGTAAATTTGTCAAACGCCATTAATCCTTTCATTTACGCCGGAATGAATCCGTTGTTTAGGTTAGAGTTCAAAAGAATACTCCACTGTGCATTCTGCAATAAAATTCGCAATGAATCGGGCTCGAACACCGATTACAATCAACAGGGATCGAGCCAAAGAACCGTCGCCCTTGCTCAAAGCACCACAAAGCACCACACCTTGTAAATTACTAGGCGCCAGTTTCGTCCTTGACGTTAACATGAAAAATCGACGAAAATAAAAATCAAAAACAAAAAGTACGTAATCGTTAGGCAAGGAATTCGATTTTAAAGAACGAAGTATCATGGGCGTGAAAGTATACAATCATGCCACAGGCCGCGTAAAAGTACACTGTTTATTACTTTCGAGGGTAATAGATGTCATCATTGTGAAGTTTTGTATTAACGTATACCTCTCTTGTAAAAGCATCACAGTTAACTGTATCCTTAAAGCTATAGCTGGTCAACAATTGCTGAGCTGTTGTAAATTTGTGAAGAAATTACAGTTCATGATCTTCATATCTCAACTTTAAATTTACGAACTGAGGTCGAAAGCAAACCTCTGAGACAGCCACCTGCTCATGTTTCTCACCGCAATCAGAACCGAAAAGTTCTAAATCGAATGACGTCGTTTGGTAACTTGAGATCATTGTACATATATTTCGTGAGAATAACAATTTTAATAAAAGCGTTCTTGGCGTCAGGAGTCCTTATTACAGGAAGACAACCCTTTGATGATATAATTTCCCAAATCCACACACTTTTTAACTACTTGTTGTGAACGTCTCACTATTAGCAATACGTGTTACAGCAGTCAATAGTAAAGTGTGAAACCCTATCTCAAATTTCTCAGCCAAATTTCCAATACACTACATTTCAGCACTGTACACTCATTGGTAAGGACTACTCTACACGCTCGCTAAGTTCTTTATCCTTAAAAGTGATCGTTATTTGTTTTAGTTAATCAAACCGAGCTTATATGAGTACCTTGAATCCTAGCTTTGAAGAATTCGGTGTTATAATCCTCAGTACGGATTCCGCTTAGACTCATTTTGGTGGAAGGAGAAAAAGATTGAAAAAAATTCGCCGACTTGTTCTTAAAAGATAAATGAACCGTTTACTTTTATGCGGACACGATAGAGATAGAGAGAAACTGCAGACAGGACGAAGTTGAAATTTTTTACAGAAAAAAATAGCTTCAAAACTTGGCTTTAAAAATATTTACAAATAACAATAAGGCAGTGGCCCAAAGACAATAAACAAACGATTTATAGCACCTTTATTGTTCTCAAAATAGAATCATTAGCACTGTTGGAGATAATACGAGGTCTCACATATAAACCAGCTATCTAAAAGACATTGTTGAGAGACATGGGATCAAACCTATGTGTCAAAAGCAATGGGTTCCAACACGGAAGCGTAAAAAATGGATCTGCAATTCCTTATATCTCGCAAAATGATCATCATTAGCTGTTCTAGAATTATTTTAATGCGATCTTTTTAATGTGTGATTTATAACAAACCTGTGAGGTCAAATAGAAGGGAGAATGTCTCTCCATTTTTAAATCGCTCATTCCGTGTATTCATTGTAGGGATTCTGATGAGACACAAGCAAATTAGGCTTCATTATTTTTCACGGTAAGTGTCTCTGAGAAGTAGGTGTAAAATTGGTCATAAAACCAACGCGATCTACAACGCACAAAAGGTGTCATCAATTAGCTTTTTTAAGGTTGAAAATGGGAGAGATGCTGAGAATGATTAATAATGAAGGGAATGGCTATCATTAAGGGATAGAGGTTGATATTTCTAGCGTTTGAACGTAAGTATAATCATTAGTGCTTAAGTCAAATTCTCATTGATGAGAATGTAATGTACATCAGAGAATGTAAGCGTGTCGATTTATCACCATTACACAAAGGTGTTCCTCGGAAACGTCTCAAACTTTCTTAATTGGTGCTTTCTGTTTCTGCATCAATTTCTTTCTTTATTGTATTTCATGAATAGCACACTCTTAATGTCATCATTCTGAGGAAGCTCTCTTTACAACTTATAAAAGAACTGATTTCTGTCTCTACGGTAAGTCAAATTTTCTCCCAACTGTTTGAGACAGTCAAGGTATTCTTAAGATTAAGGCAGTTTCTTGTCTTATTTACCAAACCATTTATACTAGTAATCTTTTGTTTTGAGAAAGTTAGCGCGCGGATATTTCATTCAGTCCCATAAACTTACGAATGGATTTGCCGTACTTTAATTTGTCTTTAAAATAGACATCACCATCGGCATCAGAACTTATGTAAGAGCTTAGAAATAGACCTGATACTAAAAATAAAACTATTAATCCTTTACACCCTAACATCAATATGTATACTCCCCATACTGTTCTCTATGCATTTTCAAAAGTGCTGACAAGGAGAATGTGTTTAACAATCCAGAGCTTCTTTAATGGATTATCATTCCCTTTAATCTCGTGACCTTAATGCCGTTTAGGAAGTTGGTGGGCTACTAACAGGAAAGCATAATAAACAGAAGTTATAATGCATAATTTGTTGTGGAAGGAGGCCATCATCCGTTTTAAAAATGCGTTTGAATACCTCTTCGTAAGGTTTTATAGTATAGTTTTATCTTAACCGCGCATACAAGCGTTCGATGATCCAAAGTGAGCAAATTAAATAAAAATTTTCATCCCTTTCCCATATCGAAAATAAAGAAAGAGATTCAGTTTGACGAAAGAAAACAAGGTCAGCGGAAAAAGCCAGTACAAGAGTTTCAATTTTTAATCTTTGTTACTGTACATGGAAGAAAAACTAGCTCATTTTCTAGAGTCCACAGGTAGTGACAAAAAAAGCTAATCTCGAATGCTACCCCGGAAACTAAAAAACATTCAAACAAATTTTTAGTCAACCTTCGATACGAAATTGAATAGATGGGCTATAAAATAAATAAGCAACATCTGATTTGCTGGTATATCGGCTGATAATGCCCCTGGCAGAGAGATTGTCCTAAAAATTTCATATTTTCCCTCGAGGCTTCGCTTCTCGACCAAATATTCATTTTCCGGAAAATATTTCAGCCGCCTTTTCTAAAGGGGTTTATTTCCGGCATATTCTTCACTGGTTTAGCTGGGGCATATTCCATCATCATGTGATACGTTTCGAGTAATTGCGGGCAAGCAAAAATATTTGATGGATCATAACTTCCGAGACAGAGTAGAAAGCGTCAAAAGCATTGATTTAAAATATCCGCGCAATAGCTTTTCTTTCGAATAAATTCAAAAATCGCCGCCAACTGCTGCACGACGTTTTTACATCCGTTGTTTCCTTCACTGGATTCGCTTAATTAGTGCGCATTTATCGCCTTCATCACATAAAAGCCATCATCATAAAAAACATCAAGAATACCGATAAGATCTACATCTCGCCGGTTGTCAAAAAGGTGAAAGAAGATGTTATATTCAAAGTGAGGCTTCCTTTTCTTAATTTTGCAATTCGTCCTTATGAAGGTCTCCCCTTGCCCTTCAAAGAGTCTGACTAATATTTGATTTGAACTAACATACATTGGTATCTACAAAATTAAGAAAAGATGCTGACCAATATGTTATGTCAAATGAAGCAGTGGATGAAAATTAAAATCCGCGGAGAAAACTCTTGATCTTTAATCACGCCTGTGCAGTACAGAGTTGACTTGGGCTCCCACGGGATGTTCTCAGTCAAAAGTGTTAGATGTGGAGGTGTCATTCCTTTTTTTTTTTTTTCTTTTTTTTCCCCATTCCTTCTTTTCGTTCCTTGATACAATAATTTATCATCAACAACTTAACACGAATCACTTTCTGCCATTTGATCGTCTGTCGCAGAATTGATGACAGACATGTTCACCTGTTGTAAACATTGCGTGTTATGAATATGACCAGAATTTACATTAACAGCGTTAATTTTTTGAGGAGAAAGGGAAAGAAAAATTGGCTGTTCCTGCTTTTTACTTAAAATGGTTCTCACCATGTAGTGATGTCCAATTCTTTGTGGGATGATGCTTGGTTACTTTTTTCACCAACAATAAGAAAGATCAAAATATTTACAAAATAACAATGAAAAACCATCTTCTCCACGTCCAAATAAAATCGAATACCTTACTTTCTTGTATAATAACCATATTGAATGTCCAAAGCTAGAGACAGTGCTAGCTACAAAAAGGAAAGTACACTTTTTTCTAGAAAGCGTCGAAAGTATTCGGTCTAATATTGCATTGTTTTACTTCATCGCTCCCTAAGAATGGTCTAGAAAACTTGCGCCAACATCTTAATGGACAGAGACAAGCTAAAAGCAATCCACGTTTGGTCACCTGTTTTACTTTGAAGGATCAGTGGCTCCTGCCGATAAATTCCTTGGTTCTGTTTGGTTTTGTGCCCATGTGATGATTAATTTAATTGAGAACGTGACACGGATGAATAACAATACCGAAATCTTAAAGTTTATCTTGTTGAACATCACCGATGAGTCAAACGCTCCTCCAGCTGTCCGAGAATTCTAAAAGATATGATTAATAGGAGGCCCTCCCTTTTTTTATTTACAGTTGTAGTCAACACCTTTCGTTTTGGAAAACCAATTGAACGAAGATTTCCTCAAAAATTGGTGGGAACCAACATACTTTCATTTCACCCAAGCACATTAGAAGCCAGCTTAGGATAAACATTCGTCTCATCAACTGCAATATAAGAAGAAAAGCAAAAGTTGCAGCAACAACGATAACACTCCAAATAAAATGGTCGATCTACCATCACGCAGTGTAGCTTTGACCATCGTAGAGTCCGGCTTTATGACTGCACTGAACATTTTTTCGCTGGGAGGTAACATCATGGTGTGTATAGCCGTTTACAGGAATACAAGACTACGTTCTACCACTAACATTTACATCATCGCGTTGGCTATCAGCGATCTTTTGAGCACCATTTTCGTCATGCCGTTTGCAGCCGGAGTGCTCATTTCAGGAAGAAATCTTTGGTAAAGTACTTTGCCAGATAAACGCCTTTTTCAGCCTATTTGTTGTGTACGTTTCACCCGTGACGATGGGTTTGACAGCAGTTAACAGATACATGAGAATATGCAAGTCAGATATGGATTATAAACGGTTCTTCTCCCCAATAAAATCCCGCCTCGTGCTGGCCTTTGTATGGGGTTTAATTGCTGGTTACATCCTGTTTTCTCGCTTGGCTGGTCTACAAGGCTTTCAATTTGTGCCGGATTATGCTTCGTGCTTGAACCAACATCTGGCTGCATCTAGCAAAATACTTCATTATTTTGTGGTCGTTGGCTTGTTTTTCCTTCTTCCCCTGGCTGTGACGATTTTTAGTTACCGAAAAGTCTCCAGAAAAATCCGGGAACACAACATCAATTTAGCGATGACCCATCAAAGTCAAAGACGGGATACCCATTTCAGCGCACATGAAATCCAAATAAGCAAGTCATTATTCGTTGTAGTATTTGCCTTCATGTTATGCTGGGTTCCTACTTGGTTGATTACCATCTTGGTACGCTTTGTGGGAAAAGTACCTCGCAATGTTCAACTGCTGTGCGCTTTCTTCGTAAATTTGTCAAACGCCATTAATCCTTTCATTTACGCTGGAATGAATCCTTTGTTTAGGTTAGAGTTCAAAAGAATACTCCACTGTGCATACTGCAATAAAATTCGCAATGAATCGGGCTCGAACACCGATTACAATCAACAGGGATCGACTCAAAGAACCGTCGCCCTTGCTGAAAGCACCACACAGCATCACACCTTATAAATTTCTAGGCGCCGGTTTCGTCCTGGACGTTAACATGAACGATCAACGAAAATAAAAATCAAAACAAAAAGTACGTAATTGTTAGGTGAGGAATTCGATTTTAAGGAACGAAGTATCATGGGCGTGAAAGTATACAAGCATGCCACAGGCCGTGTAAAAATACACTGATCAATACCTTCGAGGGTAACAGATGTCATTATTGTGAAGTTTCGTATTAACGTATACCTCTCTTTTAAAAGCATCACAGTTACTTGTATCCTTAAAGTTATTGCTGGTCAGCAATTGCTGAGCTGTTGTAAATTTGTGCAGAAATAACAGTCAGTTAATGATCTTCATATCTCAACTTTAAATTTACGAACTGGGGTCGAAAGCAAACCTCTGAGATTCGTTTCACGTTTTTCACCGCAATCAGAACCGAAAAGTCCTAAATCAAACAAAGACATTAGAAACGTGACGTCTTTGGTAACTTGAGATCATCGTACATATATTTCATGAGATTAAAAATTTTAGTGATAGCGTTCTTGGCGTAAGGAATACTTATTACAGGATGACAACTCTTTGATGATATAATTTCGCAAATGCACACACTCTTTTAACTAATTGTTGAGTACTTCTCACCATTAGCAATGCGTGTTACAGCGGTCAATAGTAAAGTGCGAACCCCATCTCAAATTCTTCAGCCAAATCTCCAATACACTACATTTCAGCACTGTTGACTCCTACTCTACACGTTCGCCTAAGTTCTTCCTTCTTAACAGTGATCGTTATTTGTTTTAATTAATCAAACCAACCTTATATGAGAAACTTGAATCCTAGCTTTAAAGACTTCGGTATTATAATCCTCAGTACGGATTCCGCTTGGACTCATTTTGGTGGAAGGAGGAAAAGATAGAAAAAAATTCACCAACTTGTTCTTAAGAGATAAATGCACCTTTTTAGAGGACACGATAGAGATAGGGAGACACTACAGAAAGGACAAAGTTGTAATCTTTTACAGAAAAAAAAATAGCTTCAAGACTTGGCTGTAAAAATATTTACAAATGACAGTAGGGCAGTGGCCCAAAGACAATAAACAAACGATTTACAGCACCTTTATTGTTCTCAAAATAGAATCCTTAGCACTGTTGGGGATAATACGAGGTCTCACATATAAACCAGCTATCTAAAAGACATTGTTGAGAGACATGGGATTGAACCTATGTGTCAAAAGCAATGGGTTACGACACGGAAGCGTAAAAAATGGAGCTGCAATTCCTTATATGTAGTGCTTATAGTCGTTATATGTCGCAAAATGATCATCATTAGCTGTTTTAGAAATATTTTAATGAAATGTTTTTAATGTGTGATTTTTAACAAACTTGCGAGGTCAAATAGAAAGGAAGATGTCCCTCCATTTTTAACTCGCACATTCCTTGTATTCATTGTAGGGATTCTGATGAGACACAAGCAAATTAGGCTTCATTATTTTTCACGGTAAGTGTCTCTGAGAAGTAGGTGTAAAATTGGTCATAAAACCAACGCGATCTACAACGCCCAAAAAATGTCATCAATTAGCTTTTTGAAGGTTGAAAATGGAGGAGATTCTGATGGCTATCATTAAGGGATAGAGGTTGCTATTTCTAGCGATTGAACGTAATTATAATCATTAGTGCTTAGGTCAAATTCTCATTGATGAGAATGTAATGCACATCAGAGAATGTACCCTTGTCGATTTATCACCATTACACAAAAGTGTTCCTCGGAAACGTCTCAAACTTTCTTAATTGGTGCTTTCTGTTTCTGCATCAATCTCTTTCTTTATTGTATTTCATGAATAGCACACTCTTAATGTCATCATTCTGATGAAGCTCTCTTTACAACTTATAAAAGAACTGATTTCTGTCTCTACGGTGAGTCAAATTTTCTTCCAACTGTTTGAGAAAGTCAAGGTATTCTTAGGATTATGGCAGTTTCTTGTCTTATTTACCAAACCATTTATACTAGTAATCTTTTGTTTTGAGAAAGTTAGCGCGCGGATATTTCATTCAGTCCCATAAACTTACGAATGGATTTGCCGTACTTTAATTTGTCTTTAAAATAGAATCATCGGCATCAGAACTTATGTAAGAACATGGAAATAGACCTGATAATAAAAAGGAAACTATTAATCCTTTACACCCTGACATCAATATGCATACTCCCCATACTGCTCTGTATGCATTTTTAAAAGTGCTGACAAGGAGAATGTGTTTAACAATCCAGAGCTTCTTTAATGGATTATCATTCCCTTTAATCTCTGACCTTAATGCCGTTTATGAAGTTGGTGGGCTACTAACAGGAAAGCATAATAAACAGGAGTTACAATGCATAATTTGTTGTGGAAGAAGGCCGTTATCCGTTTTAAAAATGGGTTTGAATACCTCTTCGTAAGGTTTATAGTATAGTTATATCCTAACCGCGCATACCAGCGTTCGACGATCCAAAGTGAGCAAATTAAGTAAAAATTTTCATCCCTTTCCCATATCGAAAATAAAGAAAGAGATTCAGTTTGACGAAAGAAAACAAGGCCAGCGGAAAAAGCCAGCGCAAGAGTTTCAATTTTTAATCTTTGTTACTGTACATGGAAGAAAAACGAGCTCATTTTCTAGAGTCCACAGGTAGTGACATAAAAAAGCTAATCTCGAATGCTACCCCGGAAACTAAAAAACATTCAAACAAATTTTTAGTCAACCTTCGATACGAAATTTAATAGATGGGTTATAAAATAAATAAGCAACATCTGATTTGCTGGTATATCGGCTGATAATGCCCCTGGCAGAGAGATTGTCCTAAAAATTTCATATTTTCCCTCGAGGCTTCGCTTCTCGACCAAATATTCATTTTCCGGACAATATTTTAGCCGCCTCGTCTAAAGGGGTTTATTTCCTGCATATTCTTCACTGGTTTAGCTGGGGCATATTCCATCATCATGTGATACGTTTCGAGTAATTGCGGGCAAGCAAAAATATTTGATGGATCATAACTTCCGAGACAGAGTAGAAAGCGTCAAAAGCATTGATTTAAAATATCCGCGCAATAGCTTTTCTTTCGAATAAATTCCAAAATCCTCAACTGCTGCACGACGTTTTTACATCCGTTGTTTCCTTCACTGGATTCGCTTAATTAGTGCGCATTTATCGCCTTCATCACATAAAGGCCATCATCATAAAAAAAAAAAATCAAGAACACAGATAAGATCTACATCTCGTCGGCTGTCAAAAAGGTGAAAGAAAATGTTATATTCAAAATGAGGCTTCCTTTTCTTAATTTTCCAATTTGTCCTTATGAAGGTCTCCCCTTGCCCTTTAAAGAGTCTGATTAATATTTGATTTGAACTAACATACATTGGTATCTCCAGAATTGCGAAAAGATGCTGACCGATATGTTATGTCAACTGAGGCAGTGGATGAAAATTAAAATCCGCGGCGAAAACTCTCGATCTTCAATCACGCATGTGCAGTACAGAGTCGACTTTGGCTCCCACGGGATGTTCTCAGTCAAAAGTGTTAGACGTGGAGGTGTCATTCCCTTTTTTTTTTCTTTTTTTTTCCTATTCCTTCATTTCGTTCCTTGATACATTAATTTACCATCAACAACATAACACGAATCACTTTCTGCCATTTGATCGTCTGTCGCAGAATTAATGACAGACATGTTCACCTGTTGTAAACATTGCGTGTTATGAATATGACCAGAATTTACATTAACAGCGTTAATTTTTTGAAGCAAAAGGGAAAGAAAAATTGTCTGTTCGTGCTTTTTACTTTAAACAGTTCTCACCATGTAGTTTATCCAATTTTTTGCGGGATGATGCTTAATTACTTTTTTCACCAAAAATAAGAAAGATCAAAATATTTACAAAATAACAATGAAAAACCATCTTCTCGACGTCCAAATAAAATCGAATACCTTACTTTCTTATATAATAACCATATTGAATTTCCAAAGCTAGAGATATTGCTGGCTACAAAAAGGATAGTGTACTTTTTCTAGAAAGCGTCGAAAGTATTCGGTCTAATATTGCATTGTTTTACTTCATCGCTCCTTATGAATGGTGTAGAAAACTTGCGCCAACGTCTTAATGGACAGAGACACGCTAAAAACAATCCACGCTTGGTCACCTGTTTTACTTTGAACGATCAGTAGCGCCTGTCAAAAAATTCCTTGGTTCTGTTTGGTTTTGATGCCCATGTGATGATTAATTTACTTGAGAATGTGGCACCTGAAAATGACAAAACCGAGATCTTACGCTTGGCAGGAAGTTAGTCATATTGAGCATCACCGGTGAGTCAAACGCTCCTCCAGCTGCCCACGAAGCTTAAAAGGTATAATTAATATAAGGCCTTCCATTTTTGCTTTTCAGCTACAATCAATACCTTTCATTTTTGGAAACCAATTGAACGAAGATTTCCTCAGAAAATTGGTGGGAACCAATATACTTTCATTTGACACAAGCCCATTAGAAACCAGCTTAGGACAAGCATTCGTCTCATCAACTGAAATAATAAAAGAAAAGCAAAAGTTGTGGCAATAACGATAACACTTCAAATAAAATGGCTGATCTACCATCACGCAGTGTAGCTTTGACCATCGTGGAGTCCGGCTTTATGATTGCGCTGAATATTATGTCTCTGGGAGGCAACATCATGGTGTGTATAGCCGTGTATAGGAATACAAGACTGCGTTCTACCACAAACATTTACATCATCGCTTTGGCTATCAGCGATCTTTTGAGCGCCATTTTCGTCATGCCGTTTGCAACCGGAGTGCTCATTTCAGGAAAATGGCCCTTTGGTAAAGTACTTTGCCAGGTAAATGCCTTTTTCAGCCTATTTGCTGTGTACGTTTCACCTGTGACGATGGGTTTGACAGCAGTTAACAGATACATGAGAATATGCAAGTCAGATATGGAGTATAAACGGTTCTTCTCCCCAATAAAACCCTGCCTCGTGCTGGCCTTTGGATGGAGCTTAATTTCTTGTTTCATACTACTTCCTCGCTTGGCTGGTGTACAACGTTTTCAATTTGTGCCAGAGTATGCCGCGTGCTTGAGCCAACAGCTGGCTGCATCTAACAAAATAGCTCATTTCTTTGTAATCGTTGGCTTGTTTTTCCTTCTTCCCCTGGCGGTGACGATTTTCAGCTACAGAAAAGTCTCCAGAAAAATCCAGGAACACAATATTAATTTAGCGATGACCCATCAAAGTCAAAGACGGGATGCCCATTTCAGCGCACATGAAATCCGAATAAGCAAGTCATTATTCGTCGTAGTATTTGCCTTCATGTTATGCTGGGTTCCCGCTTGGTTGATTACCATCCTGGCACACTTTGTGGGAAAAGTACCTCGCAATATTCAACTGTTGTGTGCTTTCTTGGTAAATTTGTCAAACGCCATTAATCCTTTCATTTACGCCGGAATGAATCCGTTGTTTAAGTTAGAGTTCACAAGAATACTCCATTGTGCATACTACAAAAAAATTCGCAATGAATCGGGCTCGAACGCCGATTACAATCAACAGGGATCGAGTCAAAGAACCGTCGCCCTTGTTGAAAGCACCACACAGCACCACACCTTGCAAATTACTAGGCACCAGTTTCGTCCTTGACGTTAACACATGAAAAATCGACGAAAATAAAAATCAAAAACAAAAAGTACGTAATTGTTAGGCAAGGAATTCGATTTTAAAAAACGAAGTATCATGAGCGTGAAACTATACAATCATGCCACAGGCCGTATAAAAGTACACTGATTATTACTTTCGAGGGTAATAAATGTCATCATTGTGAAGTTTCGTATTAACGTATACCTCCCTTTTAAAAGCATCACAGTTACTTGTATCCCTAAAGCTATAGCTGGTCAACAATTGCTGAGCTGTTGTAAATTTGTGCAGAAATAACAGTTGATGATCTTCATATCTCAACTTTAAATTTACGATCTAAAGTCAAAAGCAAACCTCTGAGACAGCCACCTGCTCATGTTTCTCACCGCAATCAGAACCGAAAAGTTCTAAATCGAATGACGTCCTTTGGTAACTTGAGAGCATTGTACATATATTCCGTGAGAATAAAAATTTTAATAAAAGCGTTCTTGGCGTCAGGAGTGCTTATTACAGGAAAACAACCCTTAGGTGATATAATTTCCCAGATGCACACACCTTTTAACTACTTGTTGTGTACGTCTCATCATTAGCAATGCGTGTTACAGCAGTCAATAGTAAAGTGTGAAACCCTATCTCAAATTTCTCAGCCAAATTCCAATACACTACATTTCGCACTGTACACTCCTTGGTAAGGACCACTCTACACGCTCGCTTGAGTTCTTTCTTCTTAAAAGTAATTGCTATTTGTTTTAGTTAATCAAACCGAGCTTATATGAGTACCTTGAATCCTAGATTTAAAGACTTCGGTGTTATAATCCTCAGTATGGATTCTGCTTAGACTCGTTTTGGTGGAAGGAGGAAAAGATTGAAAAAAATTCGCTAACTTGTTCTTTAGAGATAGATGAACCTTTTACTTTTATGCGGACACGATAGAGGTAGAGAGAAACTGCAGACAGGACGTTTTGCTTCAAAACTTGGCTTTAAAAATATTTACAAATGACAGTAAGGCAGTTACCCAAAGACAATATTCAAACGATTTACAGCACCTTTATTGTTCCCAAAATAGAATCATTAGCACTGTTGGAGATAATACGAGGTCTCACATATAAACCAGCTATCTAAGAGACGTTGTTGAGAGACATGGGATTAAACCTATGTGTCAAAAGCAATGGGTTACAACACGGAAGCGTAAAAAATGGATCTGCAATTCCTTATATCTCGCAAAATAATCATCATTAGCTGTTCTAGAATTATTTTAATGAAATCTTTTTAATGTGTGATTTATAACAAACATGAGAGGTCAAATAGAAAGGATGATGTCTCTCCATTTTTAAATCGCTCATTCCGTGTATTCATTGTAGGGATTCTGATGAGACACAAGCAAATTGGGCTTCATTATCTTGCACGGTAAGTGTCTCTGAGAAGTAGGTGTAAAATTGGTCATAAAACCAACGCGATCTACAACGCACAAAAGATGTCATCAATTAGCTTTTTCAGGTCGGAAATGGAGGAGATTCTGAGAATGATTAATAATGAAGGGAATGGCTATCATTAAGGGATAGAGGTTGATATTTCTAACGCTTGAACGTAATTATAATCATTAGTGCCTAAGTCAAATTCTCATTGATGAGAATGAAATGCACATCAGAGAATGTAAGCGTGTCGATTTATCACCATTACACAAAAGTATTCCTCGGAAACGTCTCAAACTTTCTTAATTGGTGCTTTCTGTTTCTGCATCAATTTCTTTCTTTATTGTATTTCGTGAATAGCACACTCTTACTGTCATCATTCTGAGGAAGCTCCCTTTACAACTTATAAAAGAACTGATTTCTGTCCCTACGGTGAGTCAAATTTTCTCCCAACTGTTTGAGAAAGTCAAGGTATTCTTAAGATTAAGGCAGTTTCTTGTCTTATTTACCAAACCATTTATACTAGTAATCTTTTGTTTTGAGAAAGTTAGCGCGCGGATATTTCATTCAGTCCCATCGACGTACGAGTGATTTGGAACATTTGGTTGAAACTACCGTAGCATACATTGTATTCTTCACAAGCTCATCAGGAACTGGCGAAGGAGAAAATATGCCACACATATCAACATCAGTTGAAGGAACTTCGGCAACATATTTAAATATCGGAATAAAATGGCAGATCTTCAATCACGAAACGAAGCTTTGATCATCATGGAGTCCGGCTTTATGATCGCACTGAATATTCTGTCTCTGGGAGGCAATATCATGGTGTGTATAGCCGTGTACAGGAATACAAGACTCCGCACTACCACTAATATTTATATCACCGCATTGGCTATCAGCGATCTTTCGAGCGCCATTTTTGTCATGCCGTTTGCAGCCGGAGTGCTCATTTCAGGAAGATGGCCCTTTGGTAAAGTACTTTGCCAGGTAAATGCCTTTTTCAGCCTATTTGCTGTGTACGTTTCACCCGTGACGATGGGTTTGACAGCAGCTAACAGATACATGAGAATATGCAAGTCAGATATGGAGTATAAACGGTTCTTCTCCCCAATAAAATCCCGCCTTGTGCTAGCCTTTGGATGGAGCTTATAATTAATTGCTGGTTACATCCTGGTTCCTCGCTTGGCTGGTCTACAAGGCTTTCAATTTGTGCCAGAGTATGCTTCGTGCTTGAGCCAACATCTGGCTGCATCTAGCAAGATAGCTCATTATTTTGTGGTCGTTGGCTTGTTTTTCCTTCTTCCCCTGGCGGTGACGATTTTCAGTTACCGAAGAGTCTCCAGAAAGATCCAGGAACACAACATCAATTTAGCGATGACCCATCAAAGTCAAAGACGGGATGCCCATTTCAGCGCACATGAAATCCGAATAAGCAAGTCTTTATTCGTCGTAGTATTTGCCTTCATGTTATGCTGGGTTCCTGCTTGGTTGATTACCATCCTGGCACGCTTTGTGGGAAAATTACCTCGCAATGTTCAACTGTTGTGCGCTTTCTTCGTAAATTTGTCAAACGCCATTAATCCTTTCATTTACGCCGGAATGAATCCGTTGTTTAGGTTAGAGTTCAAAAGAATACTCCCCTGTGCATACTACAATAAAATTCGCAATGAATCGGGCTCGAACGCCGATTACAATCAACAGGGATCGACTCAAAGAACCGTCGCCTTTGCTCAAAACACCACACAGCACCACACCTTGTAAATTACTTGGCGCCATTTCCGTCTTGGGCGTGATAATGAACAATCGACGAAAATAAAATCAAAACAAGAAGTACGCAATCGTTAGGTGAGGAATTCGATTTTAAAGAACGAAATATCATAGGCGTGAAAGTATACAATCATGCCACAGGCCGTGTAAAATTACAGTGGTTAATACTTTCGAGGATAACAGATGTCATCATTGTGAAGTTTCGTATTAACGTATACCTCTCTGTTAAAAGCATCACAGTTACTTGTATCCTTAACCATTGCTTGTCAGCAATTGCTGAGCTGTTGTAAATTTGTACAGAGATAACAGTTAATGATCTTCATATCTCAACTTTAAATTTACGAACTGAGGTCGAAAGCAAACCTCTGAGACAGCCACCTGCTCACGTTTCTCACCGCAATCAGAACCGAAAAGTTCTAAATCGAATTACGATATTAGATACGTGACGGCGTTTGGTAACTTGAGATCATTGTACACATATTTCGTGAGAATAACAATTTTAGTAATAGCGTTCTTGGCGTCAGGAATGCTTATTACAGGAATACAATACTTTATACTTTATTTCAGAATAACATACTAAAACGTAGTTATTAAGAAAAAGGAAACCCAGAGGTTAGCCATATATCAAGGGTCTCCTAAAGAATAAAAAAATATATAAAATTATTTAAGGTCACTATACAAAAACAAGTACTAAAAATATAAAAAAGTCAAGTGAAAAACAGATAAGTATCATAAATAAATATAAAATGGCCATTCAATAAACATTCATATGATTCTTCAATCTTAATTTAAACTTACTAACGTTAGGGCAGTCACGAAAATTAAATACATTAATAGGAAGATCGTTCCAATGTTTGATAATTCTGACGAAGAAAGAATTTTTATAACCATTCAATTTTGCGAGTTTGGTTTGTAACTTATATGGATGGTTAGATCTCGACTTAGTGTTCCTGCACAGTTCAAAATAATCGCTGAAATTTAATCCATTCAGATTGAATACGATTTTATAACATTCCACCAGGGAAAGAAAATCTCTCCTTTGTTCTAAAGAGTTCCATTTAAGAATTTTACACCTCTCCTCGTACGCCATCTCTTGTCTTCTTTGGTTCAAAGCGATTCTCGAAGCTCTTCTTTGTATCTTCTCAATTTCATGGATGTCTTTGGCTAGGTGTGGTGACCACACCGGGCAAGCGTACTCCAAGATTGGACGAACCAAGGTTTTGTACAAATTTAAGAAAATATTTTTATTTTTGCCGCCTACTGTGCGCTTAAGTAGGCCAAGATCCCTATTTGCTTTGTGAACTATTTGTTCAACATGTTTTGACCATTTCAGATCACTCGCCGTAATAACTCCAAGATCTTTATAATTAGATACTCTAAGACAAAGACAACCCTTTGGTGATATAATTTCCCAAATGCACACACTTTTTAACTAATTGTTGTGTACGTCTCACATTAGCAATGCGTGTTACAGCCGTCAATAGTAAAGTGCGAAACCCCATCTAAAATTCTTCAGCCAAATTTCCAATACACTACATTTCAGCACTGTAGACTCGTACTCTACACGCTCGCTTAAGTTCTTTCTTCTTAACAGTGATCGTTATTTGTTTTGATTAATCAAATTAAGCTTATATGAGTACCTTGAATCCTAGCTTTGAAGACTTCGGTATTATAATCCTCAGTATGGATTCTGCTTAGACTCGTTTTGGTGGAAGGAGGAAAAGATTGAAAAAAATTCGCTAACTTGTTCTTTAGAGATAGATGAACCTCTTACTTTTATGCAGACACGATAGCGATAGAGGGAAACTGCAGACAGGACGAAGTTGTAACCTGTTACAGAAAAAAATTGCTTCAAAACTTGGCTTTAGAAATATTTACAAATGACAGTAAGGCAGTAGCCCAAAGACAATAAACAAACGATTTACAGCACCTTTATTGTTCTCAAAATAGAATCATTAGCACTGTTGGAGATAATACGAGGTCTCACATATAAACCAGCTATCTAAGAGACATTGTTGAGAGACATGGGATTAAACCCATGTGTCAAAAGCAATGGGTTACAACACGGAAGCGTAAAAAATGGATCTGCAATTCCTTATATCTCGCAAAATAATCATCATTAGCTGTTCTAGAATTATTTTAATGAAATCTCCTTAATGTGTGATTTATAACAAACCTGAGAGGTCAAATAGAAAGGATGATGTCTCTCCATTTTTAAATCGCTCATTCCGTGTATTCATTGTAGGGATTCTGATGAGACACAAGCAAATTGGGCTTCATTATCTTGCACGGTAAGTGTCTCTGAGAAGTAGGTGTAAAATTGGTCATAAAACCAACGCGATCTACAACGCACAAAAGATGTCATCAATTAGCTTTTTGAAGGTCGGAAATAGAGGAGATTCTGAGAATAATCAATAATGAAGGGAATGGCTATCATTAAGGGATAGAGGTTGATATTTCTAACGCTTGAACGTAATTATAATCATTAGTGCTTAAGTCAAATTCTCATTGATGAGAATGAAATGCACATCAGAGAATGTACACGTGTCGATTTATGACCATTACACAAAAGTGTTCCTCGGAAACGTCTCAAACTTTCTTAATTGGTGCTTTCTGTTTCTGCATCAATTTCTTTCTTTATTTTATTTCGTGAATAGCACACTCTTACTGTCATCATTCTGAGGAAGCTCTCTTTACAACTTATAAAAGAACTGATTTCTGTCCCTACGGTGAGTCAAATTTTCTCCCAACTGTTTGAGAAAGTCAAGGTATTCTCAAGATTAAGGCAGCTTCTTGTCTTATTTACCAAACCATTTATACTAGTAATCTTTTGTATTGAGAAAGTTAGCGCGCGGATAATTCATTCAGTCCCATCGACGTACGAGTGATTTGGAACATTTGGTTGAAACTACCGTCGCATACATTTTATTCTTCACAAGCTCATCAGGAACTGGCGAAGGAGAAAATACGCCACACATATCAACATCAGTTGAAGGAACTTCGGCAACATATTTAAATATCGGAATAAAATGGCAGATCTTCAATCACGAAATGAAGCTTTGATCATCATAGAGTCTAGCTTTATGATCGCACTGAATATTCTGTCTCTGGGAGGCAATATCATGGTGTGTATAGCCGTGTACAGGAATACAAGACTCCGCACTGCCACTAATATTTATATCACTGCATTGGCTATCAGCGATCTTTTGAGCGCCATTTTCGTCATGCCGTTTGCAGCCGGAGTGCTCATTTCAGGAAGATGGCCCTTTGGTAAAGTACTTTGCCAGGTAAATGCCTTTTTCAGCCTATTTGTTGTGTACGTTTCACCTGTGACGATGGGTTTGACAGCAGCAAACAGATACATGAGAATATGCAAGTCAGATATGGAGTATAAACGGTTCTTCTCCCCAATAAAATCCCGCCTTGTGCTAGCCTTTGGATGGAGCTTAATTGCTGGTTACATCCTGGTTCCTCGCTTGGCTGGTCTACAAGGCTTTCAATTTGTGCCAGAGTATGCTTCGTGCTTGAGCCAACATCTGGCTGCATCTAGCAAGATAGCTCATTATTTTGTGGTCGTTGGCTTGTTTTTCCTTCTTCCCCTGGCGGTGACGATTTTCAGCTACAGAAAAGTCTCCAGAAAGATCCAGGAACACAACATCAATTTAGCGATGACCCATCAAAGTCAAAGACGGGATGCCCATTTCAGCGCACATGAAATCCGAATAAGCAAGTCTTTATTCGTCGTAGTATTTGCCTTCATGTTATGCTGGGTTCCCGCTTGGTTGATTACCATCCTGGCACGCTTTGTGGGAAAAGTACCTCGCAATGTTCAACTGTTGTGCGCTTTCTTCGTAAATTTGTCAAACGCCATTAATCCTTTCATTTACGCCGGAATGAATCCTTTGTTTTGGTTAGAGTTCAAAAGAATACTCCACTGTGCATACTGCAATAAAATTCGCAATGAATCGGGCTCGAACGCCGATTACAATCAACAGGGATCGACTCAAAGAACCGTCGCCTTTGATCAAAACACCACACAGCACCACACCTTGTAAATTACTGGGCGCCAGTTTCGTCCTGGACGTTAACATGAAGGATCAACGAAAATAAAAATCACAACAAAAAGTACGTAATCGTTAAGTGAGGAATTCGATTTTCAGGAACGAAATATCATAGGCGTGAAAGTATACAATCATGCCACAGGCCGTGTAAAATACATTAATTAATACTTTCGAGGGTAACAGATGTCATCATTGTGAAGTTTCGTATTAACTTATACCTCTCTTTAAAAAAGCATCACAGTTACTTGTATCCTTAACCATTGCTGGTCAGCAATTGCTAAGTTGTTGTAAATTTGTACAGAGATAACAGTTAATGATCTTCATATCTCAACTTTAAATTTACGAACTGAGGTCGAAAGCAAACCTCTGAGACAGCCACCTGCCCACGTTTCTCACCGCAATCAGAACCGAAAAGTCCTAAATCGAATTACGATATTAGATACGTGACGGCGTTTGGTAACTTGAGATCATTGTACATATATTTCGTGAGAATAACAATTTTAGTAATAGCGTTCTTGGCGTCAGGATTGCTTATTACAGGAAGACAACCATTTGGTGATATAATTTCCCGAATGCACACACTTTTTAACTAATTTTTGTGTACGTCTTACCATTAGCAATGCGTGTTACAGCCGTCAATAGTAAAGTGCGAAACCCCATCTCAAATTCTTCAGCCAAATTTCCAATACACAATTTCTTTCTTTACTACTGTATTTCATGAATAACACATTCTTACTGTCATCATTGTGAGGAAGCTCTCTTTACAACTTATAAAAGAACTGATATCTGTCTTTACGGTGAGTCAAATTTTCTCCCAACTGTTTGAGACAGTCAAGGTATTCTTAAGATTATGGCAGTTTCTTGTCGTATTTACCAAACCATTTATACTAGTAATCTTTTGTTTTGAGAAAGTTAGCGCGCGGATATTTCATTCAGTCCCATCGACTTACGAGTTATTTGGAACATTTGGTTGAAACTACCGTAGTATACCTTGTATTCTTCACAAGCTCATCAGGAACTGGCGAAGGAGAAAAATACGCCACGTAAATCAGCATCAGCTGAAGAAACGTCGGCAACATATTTAATCAATCACGAAACGAAGCTTTGATCATCATGGAGTCCGGTCAAAGACGAAATGCCGACGTCAGCGCACATGAAATTCAGATAAGCAAGTCATTATTCGTCGTAGTATTTGCGTTCATGATATGCTGGGTTCCCGCTTGGGTCATTACCATCATGACACGTTTTGTGGGAAAAGTACCTTGCAATGTTCAACTGTTGTGCGCTTTCTTCGTGAATTTGTCCAACACCGTTAATCCTTTCATTTACGCTGGTATGAATTCGTTGTTTAGGCGAGAGTTTAATGTTATCCTTCACTGTTTATTTTTTTTCGACAGAATTCGCAATGAATCAGGCTCGAAAGGCGAAGACCATCAAAAGGGATTTAGTCAAGGAGCCATTCCCCTTGCTTAAAGCACCACACAGAGCTCACTGTGTAAATTGTAACGCGTTAGGCTAACACTGCTAGAAAAGGGAAGCCAGTGTTAGCCCACATTCAATCCAAAATAGCGGGTCGTTATTCGTTGTAATATTTGGGTTGAGCTCTTGCCTGGATCATTACCATCTTGGCAAGTCTTGCGGGAGAAATGCCGTGATGCATTGTTCTTGAATTTGTCAAACAACATTCATCCTTTCATTTATACAAGGATGAGTCCGTTTTTCAGGAGAGAGTTTTAAAGAATTCTTCGCTGTGAAATTTTTAACAATATTCGCAGTGAATCAGTTACGAACGGTGACAACAATCAGCAAGGATCGTTTGATCGCGAGTCAAAGAGTCTTTCCACTCTCGTTCAAAGAGACTAATCAGAGCCACTCAGTGCAAATTACCGGGGAATTATTAGTGAAAATTAATGCTCAACGAAAAGAAAGGGAAAAGATAGACACTTAGGATGCCTCTTTTACTGAAGAAGGAACAACAGGAGATATAGGCAACAGAAGTCAGCAAACTGAAACAATGCCAAGGTGTTTTGACAAGACTGAACTAAACTGACAAATAAGCCCTTTACAACCTAACATCAGTATGCATACTCTCTATACTGTTCTCTGTTCATTTCCTAAGGTACTGACAAGGAGAATTTTTTAGAAATCGAGAGTGTTGGTGATCATTCCCTGTATTCTCATGACCTCAAAGTTTGACTCAGGGATGATATTTTAAGGAGAAATTAGATGCTCAGTGTCACCCTTAAAGGCTAGCGGCGCGGATTAACGATCATTTTGCTCGTGGTAACAGAAAACAGAACAGAAATGATTAAAATTCACAAGGAATCCTACCAGGACCTAATTACGGAAATCTTTCTCGGGAACTGCAAGAGATTACTTAATACTCATATTTATTAAAGGAGGCGTAGGATAGGAAAAAGATTGGACATTCGTCACACCGCCTCACTTTTATAGACTAGAGACAGAAAGCTCTTCAGGTGATTTGTGCAGATCGTGCAACGGAAGACAAAGGAACTTCACTTCATAAGTGGATAGATAGCTATAGGTTATATGAAGTACGGATGCTTGACCCTTTCTCCGCCAGGATCACATTGGTAATTCTTTTTGGCGTCTGTCCCACAATTATTATGATGTTAGTTCGGAGAATTTAGCATTGGATCAACTTATAATCCTCTAATTGATAGCTTTCTTTATTCTCGTCACTTGCCTGCTTGATATTGTATTGATATTGTATGGAGAAATTCCGTCTTGGTCACTCGTGAGTGTTAAAGGGTTAAAAATGGATTTGCAATTACATTGGTTGTACTGATGACAAAATTGTAAGACATTTTTGTCTTTTGAAAACTTGAAACTGGTGGTATAATACAATCTAGTCACGGTGTCATTTGGTGGCAAGGACTTTGGATGAAAAAAAATTTGCCTTTCAGTTTGAAAAAGAGTGTACATGAGTGGGAACAAGTTCATAAAAATGACTTGATTTTGAAGAAAAATTTTTTTTTAGGAATGAGGTTGAAAATGATTTCTCGGCTTCGTGAGTTAAACTTTATATTGATTTCATTTGAATCATTTGAATTTTTCATGTATTGGGATACGTCTATTAATTAATTTTATTCTTATAAGGCTATATCTCCGCCGGCGATACCCTTTGAGCGTGCGGCATTTACGTCTTGAAAATAATTACTAATGACATGGATTTACCGTTCAGGATTTAGAGTATAATGTCTAAAATTACTCTGAGGCTGCAAAATTTACAAACATTTCCAGTTTTATCATTACATCTTTGCAGTCTTTCTTTCCTTCCTTCTTTAAACAGCGTAACAGAGGCGAATAACTATTCAACAAACAACTCGTTGCATCAAATCAAAAAACTTATTTTGGCATTTCACTACACAAGGACATAATCAAAAAACATATTTTTATCTCAAAGTGAAGGCTTAATATTGCATCTGCTCACAATGACGACACGAGCTTCGCTATATTAATCTGTCCGGATTAGGTATCTTTTCATTCATCCATTATCGAGTTCGATGAGAAATTTTGGTTATCCTGATGTTAATGGATAGATATTATTAATTTGACCTGCTTTCCCTCCGTCCAAGATGACGCGTGTTAAGTGTGTACTTGTGTTTGAAATGTGCAAAATTATCCCACTCAAAGAAGGATGTTTGTATTAATTGTCTGATAGCCAACCAATATTAGTCAAAGCAAGTCCTTGGGATACAGAAGGTATACAATGTTTCTTATAGTAATGGTTATAATGGCTATTTCCACTTACCTGACAATTCAAAGAGGAAAAAAATTCGGAAACCCTTTTCGATAGTCACTCGAAGGCGAGTACATACAACCACATCCAGCTTGATGAAGAAGAACCCAGGTAAGGTAATTACAGATATGAAAGGCTCGAGCAACATGACTGTACCGACTTTAACGGGTAATTTAATATTAACCGAGTTGATAACATAAATTTGCCACCCTAAAGAGTTTCAAAGCTGACGTTTCGAGTGTTTTCCCTTCGTCAGAGCGTTTCTTCAGAAACTTACCCCCTTTATTCACTTGTGCCAATTATATTTCTTCTTTAGAAACTCACTCTGTGATAATAATTCCGGATACAGTATTCACGTTCATCTTTATGTTAACATTTAATTTTCATAAGGTAAGAAATGTTAATTTCTTAACATCAAGCGCGCTAACGTACTCGACATTATCATAAAAGTAGGGGTTGAATTACCGATAACAAGACCTTTTCCATTTTTTGTTACATAAAATTTGCTCACGAAGGATATATTCAATAAGAGTACAGTGAGTTCGCAACAGAAACTGATGAATGAATAAACAGATGGCGCCTTCCATTTTAACGTAATTGATCTTGTGGAATACGTGGAATCGGCAACAGAAAATTGAGAACTCAACAAACAGATCCTATCTTCGAATTAAGGCAATATATTGTGGTTAAATTTCCTCCCCTTTTAAAAATTTCCTATACTTTTGCTTTTATGGTTGATAATGTTTGAGAGCCAAATTTTCAGAAAGGGAAATAATTAGAGACAGAGTGAGTTAAGCCAGAGCATACACGAGAAATTTTCCGGGAGCTGTTTCCTGTGATAGTTTCTGTTGCTTGGCATATGATTTATTTATTGAAATTAGACCCTGAGGGGTAAATCATTTACTAATTTTGTTCTTTCAAGTGTTTTTGTTCGCTATCATTCACGTTTCATGAGCTAAACCACGGTCTGCGGTCATCTGCCGCAGAATTGCAGTCATATTTACCTTTTAGTGTTAGCGTAAAAGGTATCTGTGCTAGGGCGAACTTCACCCAAAAGGCGTCTACGACAACCGCAATAGCCAAAAATTTTCAAAATTGTCCTGATTTTTTTTCCTCTTTAATGGCTAAAAAAGATAAAGTTCAATTTATTCGCCAACTTCTTCTTACTAACAATGCAAAGATCATCCCCTGGACGTCTAGTTAAAAGCGGTTATCTTTCGCTTTACTATCTCACCATTATCTCCTTTTTAACTCCTCAAACCAGAAGTGCAACGGTGACCACAAAAATGAGCAATTTTCGAGAGAGCGTCGGAGGTATCCAGTTATTATACAAGATTTGCTTCAATGCATTCTGATTGGTCAAAAAGCTTTAGTCCGCATCTCAACCAATTAGATACAAACCTAAAAACAATCGAGACCTGATCACACGCGCTTCAGAACTCTTCTCCTCAAGAAGTTTGCTTCTTCTTACCTTGAGTGATCAATGGTACTTTACAATGTGCTCCTTTGTGATAACTGAAGCTTTCGCCCAATTAAAATGCACACTATCTACAAGTATTGCAACTAACAAACGTGAGTAGGTAAATGATAAAAACTAACTCCGGCATTTGATAGGAATTTACGTATAGTAAATATAGCTTTTACCATTCGATACTCATTAACGGGGGTGTTATCACTCTTTGTTTAAATATTCACTTTTTAGCGCCTGAATTTTAATTCACACCTCAAGACAGATCTTAATCGCAGAGCTAACAAGAGTATATCGAGGGATCTGAAGAATTCATTGCTGAAACAGCTGTTGCATTCCAGCTTGGTGGACACAGATTTCTCCTCCTTGGATTTCGCCCACTGAAGAAAAACTGCATTTCTTTAGAGGTAAACTTTGTCTCTCGTTAGTGCGCTTAGCTATCCTTCTTCTGTCCTGATTCCTAACTTGTTATCATCATATCAGTTTGCCTTTCACTTTTTTCATTGACGGTTTAATTCTAGCCAGCTACTTCGCTAAATATTCTACATTTAGAAAAGGAAGCTGATCTGGTTTGTCGTCACAGCTTTTTTCTCCGCTTTCCAAGGCATAAAGCGCTACGCACGAATACACACCATGTTATGAATGGGATACCACTTTCCCACAATAATCTTTGCCATTTAGAAATCTGTGGCATGGTAGCGAAAGGCACTTATATCTAAAAAACCTTAAATCTAAAGTTCTTGCTGTAAACAAAAAGAAGGCACTCGCTCGCGCACAAAGAATTGGATAAGACCTAAAGAAACTCCATGACTTTCGCTTCCGAAATTTTTCCGCCCGAACGAAAATTTCTTCCATGGTAGAGAAAACTATTTATTCTGAGGAAATGCAAAAAAGGACGTGTCTTGAATAATAATAATATTAATAATAATAATAATAATCACTGTCTTGTCAATTTTATTCAAGTTACGAGAAAAGAATCATTTTCCAAACAGGTCAGAAGCATTCTAGAGCCATTTTTTTAAAAAGCTTTTGAGGTCATTTGATATCTGTTGCATGGTTATGAGATGAATGTTTAACGGTAACAGTCAATGCAGAAGCTATTGCTGACTTAATATATTTTGTGACACGCGAATTGCTATTTTTAACAGGCAAATCTCACTGGTAAAGGTCACGTGGTAGTATGTCAAGGTCACGTGGGGTAATCATGTTACAAGCAATGTTTACATCATTTTTTCATTTCTTTTAAAGGTAGTACTAGGGTTTCAGTTCTTGGTCAACAAAACAAAATTTGCTCTTGCGAAATTATTTTTTTACAATTTTTTACTTTTGTACTTCGACAAACTTTATTTTCTCAAAATGGCTTTTTGTGCCAAATATAGAATCATGTTAGGCAGCGATATAATATCAAAGTTAAATTTCATCCGGTTGAGTTCCATATTACTCATACCAGTTTGTCTCGGGAACAACACGTAGCTGAGAACTCCAAATTGAAGGGAAAATACAGTGATGCCAGATGGGATATTTAGTTTGATCTTTTATGACGGAAGTGGCCACTTCTACAATATAAATATATCTTACTTTATTTCAATGGAACAAGAGTGAAAGATCAAAAAGTCTCATGTGTGTCCACCAAAAAGTGGTATGTACCATACACAGTAGCGATACATACACTACATGTCTCTCAGAGCAATTTTTTTTTTAATCTCTTTCATGTTTGCTTTCTACATTTATATGATTTCGAAACACTGAAAAAAAGGACACTAAGCTCCCAGCTGGAAAGAAATCCGGATGTGTTAAATGTGATTGGAGAAGGAAGTCAAGTTTAAAAATTATCTGTTGAACGCTTGCCTTATACGGTGGAAATACGATTAATTCTCTCGGTTTTTAGCCAAAACCTTATAAACTCAACAATCAAGGGCCTTCCACTTCCACGCTTTTTATGATATTAAGAGAGTCTTTGACACAGCAATATTGAGTGCTCCTAAATATTTAAATTACCCTTTCTGGTCTAACTATGTACCTTTTCTTCTGAAAGCACAAATCATTTACTTTCCGCGCAAACAACGCGCAACAGGAATTGAATAACGTAACATTTTCGCCGGCTGCAACCCTCTAGTCTTTTGGACACGCAAACCTTGATAATGATAGATTAATCCCAGCCATTTCTCTGTGTGAAAATCTCTTTGAATTGAAAATGCCTAAGGGAATCTGCTTCCTCAGCACGAACTGTTTAAGGAGTATTTGTCAGCTTCTGTGAAAGCAAATAGCCGATTTATTCAAATAATCCAGGACGGACATATCCGGAAAATCGGTTGTACATATAACTAGGAAAATCGCACGAAACCAGGTCGGATTCAAATGAGCCAGTCTTCAGTACTACCGACGTAGCTAATTTTTGTCTGAATCTTCTCCTTTGCACTTCTGATGATCTTTTTCCATGATTGGATGAACGAGTTATGCCTGCCCCTTTGGTCTTCCCTCCATCGTCCAACCACCTGCTTTCCCCGTCATTTACGTGGTGAGTTCACAGGATATTCAGCATGATGCTCTTAACTGGCCACTTTGCATGTGACTGCATTCATCCGCATCACGTTTTCATTTGTTTTTTTACATGAGCGAAGTTCATTGTCTTGTTTATGAAATCAAGCGGAAGGTAAAACGAATCGAACCTCAAAATTCAGAACATTCATTTCATTGCTGATAATTTTCACAAGTGCAGCTTCTACTGAGTCTGAGCCGAGTCTACTAAAAGATAATTTCCATCTTTGAAGTATAACAGATCTAGCAGTTCTGAAGTTGTTTTGAACACCTCTCTTTCCTTGAGGATTTTCTGCATTTGGTGGGAACTACTCTGTCGAATTCAGAACACCAATAAGGGTTTCTAGCTCAACATTCTATGGACATTCAGCCGTGTTTCTTTGTGGGCACTTTTGCTGAAACTTTTTTCACGAGAAACTCTGTCATTCAGCTGCAATACCATAAGTTAAATTTTTTTCAGATAGTCTGGGTTAAATACATGTCTAGGCGAGCAACCACAAAAACACCACGCTATGAACATGAACAGCATAAAGTCAGCTATATGCTGATATTGATAATTTTAAGGCAACTTTACGACGCTCCAAAGGGTTTTTTGACCGCACGGGATCTGGGTGCGAACATAGCACGAGCTTTAAAAGTATCAACATGCAAAACAAACATGACGACTCGATACCATAGCACGATTGTTATCTGAAAAGGTATGTTAATTTATCAGACCAAATTTGAGATAGAGGAAGATAACCCAAACTTCGGCTTGTAAATGATCGGCTGGATTATTTTTATTTTGAAAGTTTTGAGAGATTTCACCGAAGCAAATTGAAGAAATTCAAAGGCAAAGCCAAACTATCGCTGGCGAGCGCCTCCCTTCTTGGAGCCTTAGCATAATAATGAAAATCATTTTGATGATGTTTACTACAGCAAACGATAGTCTAAACCTTTTAGTTACCTTGAAGATCGAAAACATAAAAACAGCACGCTGGCACGCGCACCAACATTGAGAAAAAACCCTATGGAGCCTCCTTAAGTTCAGTTTAACGGTGCGTGAAACTTTATTTTGGCACGAACTGCACAGTATGATAACTTTTAGCAACCGCATGGATATTTTTTCGTGCCTTCTAACTTCATGTGACTTGACTGCGCGTCAAGTGCTGCGCAAACTCCTCTCAGATCGTTCTTTATTGACTGAAATATCTCTCGCGTTGATTGGCTAGAATTTTTCAATATATTTATTTACCCTAGCCTCAGGGTCATAGAACCCATCTGTCTCTATATTTAGCTTGAATTCAGAGTTCATGGAAGGCTCTCTTGAGATGGCTGGTTCGTCAGTGGAGATCTCACTACTAACAACTGATATTCAGAAGGAAAACACCATCGAATAAGGTACCTAAGGACAATAGCTAATCAATTTTACATCGAACTGATAAGGGCGTCAGAGCGTATGGCTTTCTAGCAAATACTTTTCGAGCGCGCTCTCGCGTGTTATGTTTTCAGTCAAATTAAATTCAAAACATAGTTTTTTAACGTCGATTATGTTGAATGCCAACCACTTACATTATAAAATACCCTTTGCCTGATGCGGAGCTTTTGCATGAACATACGTAAAGAAGCAGTGAAGTGTTTATTTTTTATAAAATTTTTATCCCGTGGAAATTTCGCAATTCAACGCCAAGTAAAAACGCGAAAACTGTTCGAGGGGTTCACTTAGTGGGAAGGATAAGACCCTAAGCTGACTTTTTGGAAATATTTCTTAATTTAATTATATTTTAGAAGTGGCTGGAACAAGCTGAACTCTGGAAGAGTTCCATACACGTGTGTCTCAAAACGTTGTTTAACATACATTTTTGTTTATTTTTTATGCCTACAAAATGGCAAATTGTGTCTCACATTGGAAAACAACACATGCTGTTATCAACCGTTGATCCTGAGTTCGCGATAACAAGAGATTCAATTTCCGAAAACCCCAACGTGATGTTTTGGCGAGTGTCTTACAATTGCATGCTAAAATCCAAGCCACCAGTCATGTGAATGCCCCCCAGCCAAAATAATTGTCACGTTATATGATAGACATTTGAATAATGTATAAGGAGGGGAAGCAGCATAATCAAGGGCTCTGGACAGTATGAGAAATAAAGCACCGAGTAATTTCTTTAACACAATCGCACACAATTTCTTTAACACAATCGCAAATCTAAATCGATAATGAATATCATTGACAGGAGCCATCTTTAAAACTGGCTACTTTCACTTCCACACATTACTGTTCATTTTTTATGCCTGCAAAATGGCAAGTTGTGTCTCACCTTGGAAAGCAACACATGCTGTTATCGACTGTATATTCTGAGTTTTACCATAACATCAGAATCAATTTCCGAAAAAACCCAAAGTGATGTTGTTGCGATCGAGTGTTTACAATTGCACGATAAAATCTAAGCCGGTCATATGAATGCCCCTAGCCAAAATAATTGCCAGGTGATATGATAAAGCTTTGAAAAATGCATAACTACTGAAGCCTTGAGGCAGTAAAAAAAAAACAAACAAACAACCAAATTATTTCCCGAATAGATAGCTTATCGCAACAGCAGCATAATCAAGGGCTCTCGACAGCGTGAGAAACAAAGCATTGAGCAATTACTTTCGCGCAAATCGCCTTATTTATCGTCTATAATAAATACTCTTAACAGGAGCCGTAATAACAACTGGCTATTCTCACTTCCACAAAACTACCCACCTACAGTGTTAACTACCTGTTTAAATTCCCTTAACACAGAATTTGAATTTATTTACATTTAGTCTATTGTTTTATGAGTACATCGTCGTTAAATATTTCAGACGCACTTGCTAAAGCTTAGCGCGCCGTATCACAGATCGTGACTTCGCGAGGGCCTGGGTCGAGTCCTGTCGGGTTTATTGTGCTGTGCTCTTCGGCGAGATACTTAGCCATCACGTGACCTCTTTCGACGCAGGAGTGCAACTATATTCTAGCAGACTCTCAAAGAAACCAGCGAAGAAATGTTGGGGGAACCTTTATTTGTCTATTCATTTACTTCCTTTCATACGTACTGAGATTTACGCTGTGAAGCTCTATCGTTCGTGTCTCTGACTGGGCAAACTATGTATTTTCACAGTCGTTCGCGTTAATCTTTGTCGGTCAGTAAGAAGAAAATGTTATTATGTCTGAGGTAAAAAAATCATACCATGAAAAGTGCTTGAAAGATTTTTATCCACAAATTGAGATACAGAGAGCACGGTTTTTAACATGAGTTAACGTTGATTTAATCTGAAGGAAATGACTGCTCAATAGACTTGAACTATATAATCATTCTATTGGTAATTTTGGATTTGTGTTCTATAACCAGTAATTCCATAAAAGAACATGACCAGAACTCGATTGACTTCCTGCTTTTCTCTTTACACTAAAACATTTCTCACTTTTGTCACATAAATCGTTCTTGGGTACAACTTCCTCGTTTTTGACCCTTGCAATAACAATAGAAAATTTTCATCAAAATTCTTTTCAAACTCTTGCATGTGAAAAATATTATTCTATAACACTTGAAACACAGTAATCACTGCCCCAAAATTTCAGATTTAATGTACCTTGCATCCACAAAGGATGTCAGATAATTTTCTCCACGCAAACGGTGAACTTCTTTGCATATTCTAATTCTGCTGATTTCTCGCTGTCATCGCGTTCATAAATTGAGAGCCGTGCAAATTGATAACCAGAAAATAACAGAAATAGCTGGTGGAATGGATGTGTAATCCATAAAAGTCTTATCTCCTCGCTCACGAAGATCGAGAAACCAATTGCTTCGTCCATGATAGTCGAGTTTAAAAATAACGAGGCACAATCAAAGGCGGCCGATCGCGATGAGCGATTAGGAAAAGATTCTAAACTTCCACATCGTGATCATATCTCATCCATACTCAGATTACAAGCATCCAAATATTGACATTTGGTCTCGTTTGGGGTAAAACAATGAACTTTTCAATTACGAAAACTAGTCATGTTTTTCAATTATCTTTTGCCATAATGTCCCCTCATCTAACCAATCACCCTCTATTTAAATTATCAAACACTTCATACTTACAGGTTCTACAGAAGAAAGGCGTAACTTTGGTAATTTTAAGGCACCCTTGTAAAGTTTGCACATGTTAATTTTTTTTTTCTTGCGATCCGTTGTAAGGTTTAATCCCTCAAAACCTTCTAGGATTCAGAATTCTAAGAAAATGATTTACAGGGATGATCTCATGGGCGAAAGTAACACCCAAATTTCGAAAAATTATTAGCTTCTCGACAGTTACCGAAATTTCACAAGACCATTTTGCTCTATGCCAACAGATGACAATTAGACTTTCCTGAAAGACAAGACTTTCAAGCGAATATCCGGTTTTGTCACTTTTCTAGTCTTCCTCCTTCATTTTTTGCATACGCTTAAGTAAAAAGAGAGAGCAATGATTCAATTTGAAAGGAACCTGTTTTAATTCCTGCTAAGAAATTGCTTAGAATAGCATTAGATTTTATAGAAATGTTTCCAGAGTCTTCCAGGTTATCGACTGAACGACTGAATACTAGAAATTTACTGAAGTTGTTACCTGACTGTTGTTAATAGCTCTAAGCGGGGGTCCAAAATTAAACAATATCTAAAAACAATTTTTAATTTGTGGTAAGAAATTGCTTGGAATAATATTTAACTTCTTTGAAATGTTTCTGTGGTTGTGGAATGAACGACTGAATGACTATCAGCACTTTATTGACGTTGCTAGTAGACAATTGTTTATAGTTCTAAGCGATTGTCAAGAACACGAAACAAACATGAATTTTTTATATCCCTTACTTTTCTTTAATATTCTAATCAATACCAGCACTGAGATTGTGTCTTTTCCGTATTTTTTTTTCATCTTTTTTTGATAACACTTTTTGAGAAACATTTACATGTAAGATCTACAGTTGAGTGAAATATACACAGGGTATAGAAAGCGCTAGAGTAAAAAAAAATCATGAAACTTGCTTTCAAATTATTATCAGGAACGCTGCCAAAGTCCATTAGTTAATCTCGAGACCAGCAGTATCCAAAAACAAACATTTTCTAACCGACGGTAAATATACATCAGACAGCGAGCAGAACATTTTTGCGTTGCTATATGCTAATCTGATAATAATGCAAGGTTAGAATGATATTTTCAATCGGTTTGTTTTCTATCACTGATCGAAACAAAATGCTTATGTGGCTGTAGATGTTACACTATTTGTTTGATTTTAAAGTCACGTGCTTGCCCATCGCTATTCACTCAGTAATCATCACGGATTAGATAAGAACAAAAACGCAGCGTAAGAAGCAGTTTATTTAGTTTCTAGTGTTTATATTTTGCTTTAAAGATTGAGAAAATGAACTTCTCTTCAACCATCGACTCCTTCAACAATGGCACTAACGTTACAAGCACATCGTCTATCGCATGTTACGTCCACGACGAGTCCTCCGTCAAGTTCGGTCGGGTAATCGCCTACAGTGTAATTATATTGGCATCGTTGTTTGGAAACATCTTTATTATTACTGTAATTTCCAAATATGGAAGGAAGCGAAAGACCATCAACTTGTCCGTGGTGAATATGGCGATTGCAAATCTTGTCATTACCACTGTATACATGCCGAGACTGATCCCAATGTATTTAATTGGTTCTGTTTGGCTCGTCGAGGGAGACTTTGGTTACGTTCTATGCAAAACTGTTCCATTCCTTCACACGGTAGCAATTATCGCCTCAGTTTTGACTCTGCTGACTTCGAGTTTGGACACCTTCTGCGCCGTAGCATTTCCTTTGAGAAATCCCTTCACAACGAAAGTAGCAAAATTTGCGATCTTTCTTACATGGGCTTTAGCTGTTATCGTCCGAGTGCCATACTTCATAGCCCTGCGTACCAAGATTTCGAAAGGAAGACGCACTTGCAGTTCCAGTCTTACAGAAGCGTTTAACAATAAAGACGCCCGAAATATATATTACACGTTCCTTTTCATAACGTTTTATGCTATTCCATGGTTGCTGATATTCGTCTTGTATCTAGCCGTTGCTATCAAGCTCAAAACAGGTAAAACTCCCCGGCAGGAGAGGACCACAGAGATTCGCTTAGAAAGATTACGGGTTAGAGCTATACGCAACATAGCAAAAATGATGGTGCTTATTACTCTTGTGTTCTTAGTTTGCTGGATAACATACTTCACAGCCCAAATCACCTACAGGAAGGTTCCATGTAGCTTCAGATTTTGGCGCATGTTCTTAGCGCACAGCAATTGTGCTATAAGCCCCATATTGTTTGCTGTTTACAATACAACAGTGCGGCGAGGAATTAAAGATATTGTAAAGAAACTGAGGTCACCGACAAAGGATCTTCAGGAAAATGATGCTTTTCTCAGTAATCTTTTTCGAAGGAAGGGTGGAATGCGTGGAAAAGTTTATACATTGTCCCCAATCCAAGATAAACGAGGAAAATCACCGAACTTTTCTCTTGACGAGAGTAAAATCTTGAGTGTTTTGATTGAGATGAATCGAAGAGACTATACGCGAAGAAAAATTAATTCAACATGTAGAAAAAATCAAGGACGATCCGAAATCGGAATTGTGAATCATGGAAATCAAGACAATAACAGACTCACGAACGGATTTCTTAGTTTTAAAGCATTAAAATAGATGTTTGGTGATACTAAATCGATAATGTATAACGAACTATCGAGAGAGGGGAACGTATTCAGTATTAAAATCCTAACAAGATAACAGTGAAATCTGTTATTACATGTGTCCTTAAAGAAGATAATAATAAATAACATAAAAAGCTGGTAACTTGACAAAAGAACTCTACTCTTCAAGAACTATCAAAATATAATGACCCAAACTGAGAGCATTAATTTTTCATTGCGTGGAGAATTCAGTAGGAAAAGCTTGTTGTAAAACCTCAATTGATCATGAGATACTTGACAAGAGTAGTCTACCAAAAATGTCAAAACCTCAATCACACACATTTTTCTCTGGTGAAAATGAAATCGTTTGCTAGTTCATTTTTGTTGATGGCTCCAATCCAATGGAGAAGCAATCAAAATTCAGGACTAAAACATTAATTTTGATCCAAAACGTCCTTTTCGCTTAGAATAAAAGAATTAATCGTTTCACTGAGAAAACCTACTTAACTTACTTCCAAGTCAAATGCAGTTTATTTAAAAAAGGAAGTGAAAACATTTGTTTATCTAATGTGATGGAAGAATAATTTTAAAATCATAGTACAAAGCAAACTCGCATGGCATTAACAAAGTTTTGTATCCATGTGAGTGGAAACTTGTTTCTTTTGGAAAAATTGTGGACAGGATAGGGTAATTAAATTGGCCACCCTTAAGAGTTTTGAAACCTCAGCTTTAAAATTCTTAACGGTGGCCAATTTACGATATCAACTCAGTTGATGATACTTAATTAGCCAGTTATACTCTGCCACCGACGTAGCACCACAGTTTCTGTGACGTAGGTAAAATAAGGACTGGACCATTGGACCCTTGGATCATTGGACTATTTTTTGGACTATTTTTTGGACCAATTTTCGGACAATTTTTCTAACCATTTTTTAGATCCTTTTTAGCACCATTTTTTGGACCATTTTATCGGGGGGATAAAGGTTTTGATTTCCAACAATTTCTTGGTATATTGACAAAAGTAAACTAGTTTTTTGGTATTGTGTGGCTAACATTAAAAATAGTTATTCACCTCATTGCCGGTGAATAATTTTTAATTACTTTTTTATCCTTCGGATGCTATGGATGAGAAAGTCAACTTTTTAAAAAACGTTATCATTTATCGGGTTGCTAATAAAATTGTAGAAGATAACTGTCATTGACTCTTTAATACGCGCAACAGGACCGGACAACACTGATGGATTTTGAAAAGATAACGTGTTCATATCGCTTGGGTTGAGTGTTTATCTGGACAATGTGGGCTTTGTGGTCTTTTCGAAGCACTTCATACGTTGCGCTGGAGCGTGACTGTTTGCTGGATGCTGCTTTCTTAAAATGAACAATATCCATCTATGTCATGACAGTAATTCAATTGTTACTGAGAAATTAGTTTAAAGGGAGGGAAACTTCATATCAAACTTTGTGTTTGATTTTTGGTAGACAATGGCACTGGATTACCTTCCTTTTATGGGCATTTTAATTGTTTACAGCTTAGGGGCTCTATTGTTTCTAAAACAAAGGTTTGAAAGAACCGACGCTTTGCCAATTTCCGAGCGCGAGATTCAAAATATTCGTTGAATACGAGATGTTGACAATATCACAATTCTCGGGGTGGGGTAAGGGGAATGTCGCTCAGAACAAAGACAATTTTACCGGGAGTACGGAAAGGAACCTTTGTTACATGAAGCGCAAACCGGCGAATGTCAACGTTCAGAAGCACGCTTAAAGAGCTAGGGTTTGTATTTTTAAATACAAATGGAAAAGCGCAAAACAACTACAAGCAAAACCTAGTCATCGCAAAATAAACTCAAAAGTGAAGCGAAGTAATAAGCCTTTTTTCTGGTCTGTTTAATGCTTCGCAATAGGCCAGCTGATAAACCCGCTGCGGGGAAAGTAGACTACCTGCAGCGAAGAACTGCCGCTACTATCAATTATGTTCGAAATATCAGTAACCTGTTGGGAGGGTTAAATTCTCATGATAAAATTATTGAATTTCTTACAAGTATAAGAAAACAAAAGCGTCTTTGGTGTTATTTAAAAACACAATTGTTGCGCTATTACTAATGTTCCTCCCCCAATTCAAACTAATCGATTTTAACTCTTCGCAAACATATTGCAGATTATAATTAGTCAATCTAAGAAATTGTAACAGGGTTCTCAGGGAATTTAGTTACGAAACACTTTCAGTGCGTTAGTTCTACTAGAGTATTCATAACTTGCAACGCTTTCGTGGTCAGTTGTGTATTGTTTTCTCGTCTTTGTCTCTTACTAGTCAAAGGTTAAGTTACCGGCCTATAACATGTTTTGAGCGCAGCTAAGAGTCTTTGAAATTTGCGCTCAGTTGACACCATTGTTTTCTTGTTGTCATGCTAATGGAGTAAATGGTTATAGAGACGCGTGCACTTGACAACGATCATTTCGCTATTGTCACTTGACAACAATCATTTCGCTAGTGTCATCAAAAGAGATCGTCGAAAATGTTTTCCAAGTTTAAGATAGAGAAGGCGCCAAACGCTCTCTACAGACGTGAACCGAGCCATTTGAGGTAGAGCAGTCTGCCATCTCTTTGCCACTCCTTGAGGCGTACGACCAGCGTATTCGCCATCTGCGCGCTGAGAATGAGCAGCTACGAGCTGAAAAAGTGGAACATGTTAAGATTATTAATGGCCAGGCGTCGGAATTGGCAGAGAGAAGAGCTGAAGTTTTCCAGCTTCGCCAGGAACTTCAGCTTCTAGGACACGAAGTTTCCCAAAAAAAGAACACCGTCAAATTTAACATCAGCCGCAAAAGCGATTGGGACGTGGACAGGGCTGCGCGGTCTTTGAAGAGGAAAAAAATCGGTGACTACCTCCGAAATTCTGCAAAGATTTTACCAGCAGAATTAAAACCAATCGAGGTACGTATCATTGCGAAATTTCCTTGATAATTACTCAGTATTATATTCACCTGTCGCTGTTTATTCCTTTCACGCTATCAGCAAAGAATCTTTGTGAGAGTGTCTGAAATAAAATTTTTATGCAGGCGATATAAGGTGAAGACAAAACAGTATGGTTACTATTATTTTGCCAGAGTTTAGTGCAATTATCGACTTCTGATTTAAAAAAAAAAAAACGCTGTTAATTTAGACCTCAAATAAAATTTTCTTTGCTTTCGATTCGCTTTGCCGCTAATAGTTTCCATGAAGAAGCTGATATGATGCCATCGCTGTACAAGCTGAAAGGGTGACGTATGAAGTGTGCCCACGGTATATCGATAACTTTCAGCGGGCTTTCAGATGAAACAGTAGAGAAAAAAATGGCTGAAAACATGGCGGCATTGCACGTAGTCGCAGTTGTGCTGTTGTGCACATGTTACTAACATTTAAACCTCATCGCCGCATCTCTTTTCTTTTGGCCGACCTCAGAGAATCGTTTACTTTGCGATTTTTTTGGTTATTAACGTAGTTTACCAGATTTTACTCGTGCAGACGTCTCTTATTTTCTAGCATAATTATTTAGATGCTTTTTGTTTCTTTTTTTCACACAGGTTAAATTTGATGTAAGCGGCCGTGAATTAGTGATCCCACTATCTGACTACCAACATGACGGCGATGACGATGAGGGCTACGCTCACGAGGTCGTACAAAGGATGTTGGCAGCGAAGGATGAAGGACCTGTAAGTGACAAAGCATACCACGAACTGAGGATGGCGCTCCTTGAGAAAGTTCGAAGTCACGTCCCGCCACTGTCCGCTTTCAAACAGGAAAGGAGGTCCAAAAAAAAAGGAAATCAAAGTAATTCAAATCCCGGAGGTAAATTGATTTTTTGAGAACACGACCATTCATATCCCATCTATTGGCATTTGCTGAGCAAACCTTATCATCATCATCAAAAGTTGAGGTGAGGGTGGGGATGGTGATGAAAAGCATCCAAAAGCTTAGCAGTGTTTTTGACAGTTTCCCACCCATGCTTGTTGGCAAAATCATGGCCACATATTCGACCTAGGATGATTTCCGGGTATCATAAGTGACACTATGCACCAGTACTATTTAAGTTTATTTTGATTTGTTGTGTTCAATTTGTAATGTGACTGTGGCAAGCATAATAATTTACAGAATAATTAATTATTTGGGGTTTTAAATAAATGCAGGCCAAACAAGCTGGTGGTGCCTGGAGGAGTGTTCATGATGTTTTGCAGTATTTAATTGCAATGCCAGAAGTTAAGGATGCCATAAAAAAAGATGGATCAAAAATTAAACTTAGATTTGCAGCAGATGGGAGGAGGACAAGCAAAAGGATTGGCACAGTAATGGCTGTGTTCAACATTCTGTGTGAAAATAAAGCAACATACGAATACCAGTATACTCTGGCATTGTACAATGGTAAGTGCAGAGATGCTAACAACTAATGACCTTAAAGGTGTTTACTGGTTAATTCATGTTTAATAATTTGTTTATTAACAGGTATTGTTGCTCTGACTGGAAGTTTTTGGCCCTTGTTTATGGACTAAATGGAGCTAGCTCAAAATACTTTTATATTTGGTGTTATTGCTGCAAGGACCAAATTAACAACCTTGAAAGTAAGTAGGGAGAATTTCTTCTTGAAATTTTGTATTTTAAATTCATCTTCATCATCACAGAGCCAACAACAAGCAAGTCAATAATAGAAATATATTATATTATGTGATCTTTTTCCAGTTGATGACTGGCCAATTGAGAGAAAGCTATCAGAGTGCACTTGGTTGTGCCAGTGCTCCACCACGGCTGCAAGGAAAGGCTGCACAATGCCTCCACTTCTTAACATCCCTTTTGAGTTTGTTGTGGTGGATACATTACATTTATTTTTAAGTTGCTGTTTGAATGCTTGTGTATAAGCAACATAAGCGGGTGCAACAGCTTTTGGACAGGATACTTATGCCAATAGCTGGCATACATTCTTAGCTGAAAACTCTATATTTGTAAGTGAGATCAAATGTTGTTTCCTTGGCTGATTTGTTTGTTTGTTCTTGCAATCAGATCAGATAAGTATTTAATATACAGCCCTATATTTTCTAAAACTTTGGCAACAGGAGTGATTAACAAATTAATGACAGCCTACTCCCACATACACCCTCCTCATCACTGTCAGCTCATTATGGACATGGCATTTCAAACATGGTGTATATGCTACAAATTTTCAATTTCCTTGACTAATTATTTTGTAATTGTGTTTACAAGATGTGGAAAACAGTTGGGTTGAAATATAATACAAAGACTTGCCAGTAGATAGTCAAATAAAAACTTTTTACATATCAATAAAATTTATGGATGTGTTTCATGTTAACATGTTCCAACAACTCCACCTTCTAGTAAATTAAATTATTTGCAAACATGAGAAAATACCAAGTAAAATTGTTCAACCTATTTAATATAGCCAATAACAACATCAACTCAACTTTTAAACTAAATCGAAAACTTAGTTCATGTTTGGAATTGATTTCTGTGATGTAAAAATGAAATCCAGGTATTATCTCAAGTTTTCTACAAATGCCTTCATGGTCGAATCTTAAGCCTCTCTTCGTCATCATAATCTAGATCTAGCTTGTCTTCCTTTAAAGCAAACTTTGGCAGCACAAGAAACATGTTAGATAAATTTCGTATTTCATTAGCCAGAGTTGCCAAGATCATGAACAGTTCGCTTAAAGACACCTCCATTATATGCAGTTACAGCAGAGGTTGCCAAATTAAATAACAGAAAAAATCTCAAAAAGACGCCGTGTATTTCCAGCCAGAGGACGATCGTGAAACAAACTTTGAAGATAGCCAAAAAAGAAAAAGTTAAAATTTAAAAAAATTACAGGTTTAAACACGAGTTGTAAATTAATTTTATTTTTAATTTTTTACGCTAAATAGAAGAGGTTGTCACGTTAGGGAAACACAGTGGGGCAAGCAGTCATACCTAGCAACTTCAAGAGAAGATATAAGAGAAGCCCATACGATTCTAGCGTATTGTTTAAATGACTTACTGTTCTCATGTGTATACTCTTCTGTATTCCTCTTCAGTGAATTACAATTGCAGACACCGGCTTAAACAAATTCGCGACAGCTTGCTTTTTCGCCTTTGCAGTAATCCGGGCTGCTAAGCCTGCGCCCACTTGCCCCGGGTGATTGTGAAAGAAATGAATGTAGAACTATACCTTTGGTCAAACAGTGCACTGCCAATCAGTGTTTCCACCTCGACGTCTTTTAACGCTTTCAGCGTAACCACGGCTGTCCACCAGCTTATTTCGGCCCCGCTTTATGGAATCTTCCACTATCTCAAACTCGATCTCGAAGATGGCTGGTCCAGAACCTGTTGCTGAAGGCTCCATTAGCGACGACTTATCAAATGCATGAGGCTCAGGAAACGTAGCAGGAAAAGCATCGTAGAACTCGAACTTGGTGGGGTCGAACTTGAAAAGTGTGGGGGCGAACACGGGATAAGGTATGGGTGAACTAGATAGGGGCGAAAGTGGCGGATACCTCTTCAATCGAACGGTGATGAATTTACACGCAAAGTAGTTTACCGTCGTTTCTTTCAATTTTGGCCCATTTTCCCCAAACTTAAATTATCAGTCACGCTCAATAGATTATAATTTCAACTGATGCTGACATCATACACCTCATTTGAAGAAGAAAACATTCCCTATCTTCGAAAATTTGCACAAAACATCAGGAACAACAACGAAGGCCCTCAGCTGCCTTAAGATACCGCTGACCCGCATGCGTGTCGATTGCTTTGAAAGTTGTGAGAACATAGTCCCCAGGCTCCAGACCTCGTCAATTTCTGCCCCCTCCCGACTCCCTAGACTGGTCCCTAAATCCCCTTGAAGAAACTCTTCTACGGCCAGTGCTGAGGAGTTTTATAGCAGTTTTTATTTTAATGTAGGGCTGGAAAATAAACTAGTAAGAGCTCCACTTTTAGGCTTGGCTAAATCTATATATTATGGTTAAATGTCACGGAACCCACATGGACTTGACTCTTTGTGTCTTCTTGCTACTGCTTTCCTGAAATACGCCTTCATCATGCGATCAGAGTCTACAACATCTCTTGGCAGCAATCTCACAAAGGAATGCACGTAATTGTGCTCATTTTCTTATCAACACGAAAACCATTTACCTTGATCCTCAGTGTATTCCAACAATGTAAAAGTCAGTATTCCTTGAGCTTTTCCTTTAATGTCCGAATGGCATCCTCAACGATGTCGCGAGTGTAACCGGAACCAGGAGGTGAACCAAGGGGGTTTCTCCTTATCTGCTATTTTCTGTAAGTGTGATCGTATGATGTAAATGTGACGTACTCAGACAGTGGAAAAAATGTCGCCCTAAATTTGTTGAAACGGTAGTATAACACATTAGTTCTCCTAAATGTTTTCACTGTTACACGGAAGAATTTTGCACATATAATGGACAACTAAATCATCATACTTCTAAATTATATTTTCTCTAACACACTTTGCAATTACTTACATGGAAGAATAAATGACTTAGGAGAAATAAATGGATAAGTTAATAAATTGGAAGTTAGTGAAAAGTTTATATCTATCATGAAAAGGGACACCTTAACATCACGAATATTATGACAAAGGAAGACGACAAACAAGCAGCCACTCTGACTTTTACTGCTTTATCCTTTGGGACAGGTGTGTTCAAGTTTTGTAGCTCCACCTGAGCTAATTTCTTAACATCTATGTCACGTGAACGTATGTGATAATCCAGTGCATTAGTAGAAATACTTTACACATGACGAAAACAAACTTCTTGTCATCGAACTCAGGCTCTCTCGCATACAAAGGAGTTCTTAACAGATTCTAATGCGTGAGTTACCTTTTATGGAGACTGGCAATTGTTCTACTTGAAAGAATTATTCTCATTAAATTGAAACTGAAAAAATCTCCTGTAAAATAGCACCAAAAGCTAATTTTTGGAATGCAAAGATAAAAAGACAATTTGCCAGCTTGATAGGCAAAGACGTACTAAATCAGATATACAAGAATAAATTGGAAAAACAAGTTAGATATTAAAATTGACCAACTTTACCGATAAGTTCAATTACACTATGCGACTTGGTGTTGTATTGAAACCAACCTTTCTAACCGTAACCAGTTAAGTTGACGCGATTGAGGTCTTCTAATAGACGACTGAACCGACCGTTTTCAGTTAACACAACGGAATCCCAGGAAATAGTCATTAATAGAAAACAGAGTAACTCACCGTCACTCGGTCTTGGATAAGCGGCCATATCTCGCCATGTATTGGGGCTTTCGCCGGTCGTTTACTCCCAGAACAAAAATAGATCAGACGAAATTCAAGCTCAATGAAACAAAGTCACAATAATTCTCGATTGGTGTCCTTATACTACATGTGTTTGGGGGGCTTTCGACCAAAAAGTCAAAGTTCGCTTCGCATAAGTTGATCACTACAAGGAGCGTGACGCTAGTTTACATGCTCCCCAGCAAAGCGTTGCTATGTGGTATCCGAGCACGTGATCAAGTCCTGCAAAGAACCTATTCTGCGAGTGTAATTATTGCATCAAAAGGCAAAGAGTAACCATGCATCTTTTCGTCCTTATTTGCGCTTTTGGCATCGCCTTCACCCCCGGCTATGGTCATCCCAGCTACGGTCATCCCGAAACACTCAAAGGCCTTCACTTTATCGGTGTCGGGTATGATATAATGAGGGGAAATCCAGACTGTGATCTTTCAAAAGGCGGAATTGACCCAGAGCTGAAAACTACCAGAAAAATTCTAAAACTGACGTGGAATGACGGAAAGCTCTCAGTTGATAAGAAGTACAAGGTGCCAGATCAGATTGCCTTTGCTGATCGTAACTCCCGTGTAGAAGAAATCGTGCAAAAAGTCTTTTTTGGACCTAGATCCTACCAAGACAAACTCAAGACTGTTGTAAAAGTCGACGGTGAGTAGAAAAGATTAAGAGATTATGCATTATTGCTTAAG
>NC_142677.1:13201637-13249137 GCF_964200805.1 Pocillopora damicornis | reverse complement strand
TGAAAAAAAAAAAAGTCAGACACAAGCTAAGGGGGACAAGATCTGCTTCCTCAAAGCTAAAACAGAAATTACAGGGCAACTGTGAAATTGTCAAAAAAGGGGTATTCCCTTGTGGAGACATTTGCTCATGGTCACAATGGACACAACCAAAAAACCTTGATGTTTATGGCTTGTGTCAGATACATGCAATGTGCATCTTTGTTATCATATCAAAAGACACCTGTAGCATTACATCTGATTTTCAATATTTTGTTCAATTGTAGCCCCCCAACAAACTTCATTGTCTCCCCAACTACACTTTCTGACTGGAATGTTCTCTTAGGTGAATCCGACGAACTAATTTTATGCAAGCGCTTTTCAAATTCCAAGTATGATTTTCATCTCTGAAGCGATGACTCCCACAAAGGAGGAGAGGAGAGGCACGTAGTGGGTGTTCACAACTGGTGTCCCTTAGAGAACAAGCCATGAGCTTATGTCCTTGCAAACAGCCTAACAGCAAGCGGGTCTAGAAAATACCAGTCTGATGAGGATTACCATGTCGTAAAAAATGAATACGATATTACCAATGTTTCAGGGTTGGTTGGGGACAATGCCTCTACCCAAAAAGGAAAAGTAAACGGTCTTTTATCTAACAATGCCAGAATTTTTGGAAAAGAGATGTTTTTTGTAGGATGCTACCCACATGTACTAAACATTATGCCGAGAAGAATGTGCCAGGCCGGATTTGGGGCCAAGGGTGACATGAGCAACCCCCATATTTTACAGTTACTCCATAAAATATCTTGGCTCCATCATGAGCGTCCAAGCCAATACAAAGTTATGTATGTTTCTCTCGGTATTCTAAGTAAAGAGCCACCCCTTCCCCAGACATTCATCGACACAAGGTGAACATGTTATCATGAAACTCTCCAGTGGTATCTTAAGTATGGAAAAGCTTGTTTACAGCTCGCTGAGTGTCTCCTTGAAACATTGCCAAAATCAGATAGCCACCAGACTATTTGGCAAGATGTCATTGAGCTGAGCTCCAGTCCTATGATTCAAGTTGAAATCAAGTTTTTGTTTGAATTCCTCGATAAGTTTATCATCCCATCTCTGAATACATTCCAAGCTAGTGATGCAGAACTTGGATTCTCCAGTGGTTACCTAGCAAGGTTATGGCCAGCAACTGTTCTGAAGCACCATGAAACTTTAAGTAAAATTTTGATGTCTCCTGCAGAATATTTTCCTTTAACATCACAACAGGTGAAGATGTCATTGAAGGATCCAGCAGCTATTAACCATTTTCACAAACAAGTGCAGAGGCCAATGTTACCAGAAGCAATTAAAGTAATCAAAGATCATGGAGCAGATTAGGTAACTTTTCCCAAGTTGTTTGGAATGGGAACTGATCAGAGATACCAAAGTCCTTTCTGGCATTCAGTTTTAAAGCTTCTTGAAATTCCAGTCAAATCTGAAAATCAACAAGAAAAGTCAGTGAACAATCTCTTTCATGTACATGGACAGAACATTTTCACATTGGTGTCTAAGGATAGAGTTGGATTGATTAAATGGGCCACTCTTTGGAAATTGATGAAAACACAATTGCTCAGTGAGATCAAAGAAATTGCTTCATCACCACACAGCTCACTCATAAGTAAAGAAGCCACTCCAAACCTGTTTGAGTTCTACGCCAAGCACATTTTCAGTCTTCCAGTTAACAATGTTCTTGCTGAAAGACAGTTCAACCTTTCTCAACTGTATCTTAATGATAACATGTCAGAGTTATCAAAACACGCCCCAATCACATTTGTTGAAAATATTCTGCATAGTGGAAAAACCAACACCAGGACTACAGAAGCAGCACATGAAGTTCACGAAGAAAGAATGAAAGAATGTACCCAAATGCTCACCACAGACATTTTGCAAGAGGCAAAAAAGAACTTAAACAAGATTAGAGAAAACTGCACACATGGGCCACTTACTGCAAAGGATGTTTACCCTAGAGCTTGGGTAGAAAAGAATGTAAACAATAACTTACCAGAAACAATTCAGTCACTAAAAGCAGATGGTTGCAAAATTAAACTTCAATGGAAGGCTTCTGCCAAGGGAACATTTGCACTGGAGGGACAGAGGTCATTCAACCCAACAGTAATTGAGGGAGTTACCTGTACACCTGATGGACAAGTTCCAAGACTCATGCAGCTAGCGGCACTAAAGGTGTGGAACTATGGGAAGGAGCTACCAATTTATGATCTACCAAGAGAATGCCAGTTGAGTCTACATAATCTTCCAAATGTCTTCCAGCCTCCAACTACTCATCTTTCCACATCCCACATGTCTGAACATGTTACACCGTTGCCTGCACATGAAGAATAGAGTAGTCATGAGGGGTGGCTCAGTAATTTTTAAACGTTTTAGATTTGTACATATAAGAATTGATTTCACCGACCACTCTGCATGAAATAAATATATCTCAGCATGTATGCATTTTTACACACAGAGACACATCTATTAATTGATTAATATTTCCACACAACATGTTAGAATTAACCTGGTAAAAGCATGTTGTATATGCCATGTTAGTAAAGTGAACAAAGCTTAACATCTTAGTATATGTACATGTAGCATGTTATCTTTTTGGTTTACAATATTGCAACTGGTTTGACAGGGTAAAAGTAAAGTGCATGGTGCCAAAGTTGAGACATGCATGTACAATCATGTTGTATTGGATCTTGAATTAAATTAATTGATTACATTCAAAATGAACAGTAGGTATACAAAGCTGTAATGCATGACTGTAGCTTTGTAGAATATTGAACAAACACTGAATTGCTGTCACTTAATTTCAGCAGTTTAAGAACATAATCAATTTAATATTTAACTACACATAGATTATATCATTATAATGTTGCACATGTATAACTTAACATATTACTAGCAGTATGTAACTTTTAATGTGAAGAGAACATGACTTATGTGTAAGTGTTCTTGCATAATAAGCATAACACTTTGCACAGAAGGGCAAATCAAAGTGATGCAGCCAACGTTATGTTACACATAGTTAGTGTACAATGATTAACAGTAATAAATTAGAGTGGAACACTGGATCTGTTAAAAATGTGCCAAGTTTATTATCCTGTCTTTCCTTATTCTGTGTAAAAGATAAGTAATACCATTCTGACCCGTAATTAATCCTCTCTCCCCTTTAAACGTTTTTCTTCTACTATTAAATATATCTACATCAATGGAATTTTTCTAACATATACCTGAACTGGTCATTACAAGTTGTCTGTCAGGCAACTTGTAATGACCAGTTCAACAACCAAACTTTACCTGGACCTATACTAATTATTGAATATGCAGTGTGGTCAAAAAAGAATCAATGTATTGGTCAATCCTCTACATTCAAAGCGCCCAAAAGAAATGAGCATTAATTTGACAATCGATACCAGTCAAACATCATCTCCGTAATCCGTAGTAAGTACCAACGATTACCCGAGAAGTGATTGATAAATTGTTCTTGGTTCCTGATGACGATTAAACCGGAGTTCACTCTCGATCTCGAGTGGGCGATATTGAAAATAGGCTAATTGACCCTTTATCACCAACACGCCCCAAAATAGGGGTCAAGATAACTTAATTTATATTCTCACCTCGTGCATTGTGCGCTTGCTGTACTTTCGAGCTGCTCTGAGTACATTACATCAGTCTATATATTTCACTCCTCCATGGTATCTTGAGCGCGCGTCAAAAAAATGTGAATAACTTTCAAACGAACAACGATGGACTCCAAAACTCAGTTTGCCTTGAACACAATGCCCACTCCTAAACTTGTCCGTTTCGAAATTCCAAATAATAAACACCACGCACAATGAACGACTAAACAGTACGAAAAATTAGAATTTCTACCACTTAGTCGATGAAAAGGCAAAAAAATAAAACGGTTGAATCTTCATCTTCGTCGCAGTCTTCCCGGTTTATGTGTTAAACTACCAGAGACTTCGTGTTTTGACAAGATATTCAACGGCAAAGTTTTAAGAGCGTTAAGGAGAGAAGTAAACACAGGAAAGGGCCTATTCTGCGTATGTTTTCCTTGACTCACGTGCATACGCTGTTCCGTGAGGCCTAAATTTGGAACCAGCGGAAATATTTATGGTTATTTCACGGTTGATGAGCGCGTACGATTTTTATTCACCATGATGAATAAAAATCGTACAAGCGAAATAACTTATTTATTGTATACGTACCGAGATTCATAAGTGAACAGAACTCAAGATAAAATATCATTATTTTCTTTCAAAGGAAAAGGACGCGCGGTCAAGCCGCCTCACGAGAGTTGCACTGAAATGGCTTCCTTGTAAAATACTTTACATTTAAATTATCGAGCAAAAATGCCGTTAAAAGGCAGAACTAGTTAGAGCAAAATAAGACATCCTGAAAATATGTCGAAATAGTTCTACGGAAGTTCAAAATTTGAAATACAGAAGTAAAGACCCGAGACTTCACTCAGCTCTTAGGGAGTCAATTCATTCCTTTGTCTCGTCTCGCCTTTCAAAACAAGAAATTCGTGGAACAGAGCAACATCGTGTTTGGTCTTTTTCGTGGTGTTTTCATTTTCCTGTCCGTCTATGAACTCTTCTACTGATAAATCTGGGCTCTGAAAACGGTTAGTCTGATTTGAAGCCATCTTTCTAACGAAAAATGCGCCTGAGCTCTTAGAAATGTGCTATGATTGTCACTCACGAGGAGCGGCGAGCGAGCGACACGGTTTGTTCACAAGTAAAATAATAATATAGCCAATCGAGCGTCGATACGTCGTTTTTCACTGATGAAAAAAATCGTAGGACCAATCAGCTGGCTTCTCTGGCGCGAAGAGACTATTTTTATCTCGATGCTTTTTGGCGCGTAAATCTCGGTATGTATACAATAAAAGTAGATCTATTTGCATGCAAATGAACAGTCGCGCTCTCGACCTTAAAGAGATTTCGATTAGTTTTGGATAAGGACACATTTAGCCCGCTCAAGTGATTGTTCTTTTGCATCGTATGAATTTCTTGAGCGATTTAGAGGATTTAGGGCAATTTAGCTCTGTTTTAGTTCATCTGCTTTCTTCATAATCTTTTCCAAGATACGTGTCTGAGAAATGGCAACCAAACGAATCCACTGGAAGCAAAACGCTGTAAAGTCACTCCAGACGCCTCTATTACTCCAAAATTCTTTGTGTTTCACAGGCGATGATGTTACTTTACGCTAGGGTTTTTCATTCTAAGGTCGTGTAAAGTCTTCTTATTCCGTACTAAAGGTTTGGTGAGAGCCTTCGGATAACGCGTTACTCGGATATCGCGATACCCAAACCGTTAGAGCTTTCAAATTATGGTTCAACCATTAACACTCAGGGTAGGTGACTGCGGACTGCTCCTTAGGATATTTCATACCCTTCAGTGTACGGTAAATGTCGCCTCAATAAAAGTTGGACGTCAAGGGCAATTAAAACATATTTCTCTTTTTAAAAGAATCTTTATAAAGAAAAACGAACTTTCAAATAGGATTAAGGTCTTTTGGGTTTTTTTTTATTTTATTTCATTACATAAAAATATCGGTTCCGTTGGTTCAAAGATTCCGGGGGTTCACAGTTTAGTAACACCCACATTTTCCCTTTAAGTTTTTATGATGCGCCAAGCACACTGTTTAAGATATTTCTGCAAGGAAAAGCTTTCTTTTTTCACGTGCTATCCTGAAATGATTGTTAGACGTTTATCGTCTACTCTAGTATTACGAAACAAACATTAGGAAGCACCGGGAATTGGGTCAAGATCAGAATTCTTTTGTTATCATCACGCACTCATTTCGACGACATATGTGGCTTCGCTTTCCATAGGAGACAGTAGCCACAAAAAGTGCTGAGAAATATTCTTTCAGCCTTACAGGTTCTCCATAAATGCCTAGACAGCTGCGCCTGATTCTTTAACCAAAATGACCAAGTAAAATTCGAAGCTATTCGAAGAAATTGTAACCAAGCGTCGAACGGCTAAAGATATTCCGAAACAAACAAGAGCCAAGAGCGAGGAATATAGGGTAAAACTCAGCAGACTGCAATAGACATAAAGTTGTGGGTTGAGACGTCGTCGTTCGTATTCTATTGTTACATACACACTCACTCACCCACCCACTCACTTACTCACTCAGGACGACATTTTGGCTTCGAGGAGGGGCGGGGAGGGGGGGGGGGCTATTATAGTTTGTACATTTTTTGACCTCACTAGGCCAAGGCCACATCTCCTTTGCAGGAGCCCATGTCAAGGGGAATTTATCTTCCCTCCCACGCCATGTAAGACACCCTGAAAATCTTGCGTAAACTTGATGTTCCTTCCTTTCCGCAAAACCACACCAGCTCTCCAGTTAATTTTCAAACCTCTCTAGAAATTTCACACCTCCCCTAAAATGACTGATACAATTTTAAAAAAATTTTCCTCCACAAATTGAGATGAAACTTCGTGCACTAGTGGCAGTTAGCCAAACTGTTCGAGGAAGGTCACCTAATTTTTATCGAACCACTCAGTCTATTAGGTTTATTATATGGCGGAGGGAATCATGGTTCTGTGAAAGTTAAAGAATGCGGAGTGAGCACAAGTGGAAAGTGTGAGTGATACATATGATATTGTTGGTAAACTTGCACCAACATATCACTTGAAAAGAAATGGTGTAACGCGAGGGAGACAGAGGGCAACAGCTTTAGCTTTTTATAGCAGGAGCACGAAATTCAATGCATAGATTCCATTAAGAAAATATGATTTAGTGTGTTGTTGGTTTTTTTTTAACTGCAGAACTTCATTTTCATTAGAGAATGCTGCGATAAATGTTTGAAATATCTTTGCTTCTTGCATTATATACTTCTATTAAATGTCAACATGGTTTCATATTGAGCTCTGACCAAGCATCAGTCAAGGCATGGATGTTTCTGTCATCCCATACGAAGAGCGTCATAAAGCAGCAAACTGAAGCCACCTATTCCGTAATTGCAGGACTCATCAACGATAATAATATAAAGTAATAAATTATAGAATCAAAACAAAATTACATATTTTATGGTATAAACGCTAAAAAAGATCAAGAATCTAGGAATGACAAACCTAAGTCGCAGTCTACCTCTAGTTATTAGAGAGGATTTTTAAAACGATCTGTTCTCTCTTTGGATACTGCTGGTAGGTTACGTTTCCAAGTTTTCAGTTGGAGGTCTTCTTTACAACTGGAAGGTCTCGTAAAGTGGAATTCCAGTTGCAAGCCCTTTTGAAAATTTATTGATTCTGGCTTTTCAGAAGTTCTTTGGCTTAAACCTTCTTTGAGGTATATCTACGCTTGCAGCGGCGATGTGAGAAACAATAAACGCTGTTTGGATTTAACCTTGGTGATAAACTGTAAGCAAAATTGAGTATAACCACTGCCTTTAACAGGTGGTCCTACTCGTGTTGATTGTAGCTCTCCTTTCTCAAAGACCACCGTAAACAATTAGTGATCTCTGAAACCTTTCTGATCACAGAGGGTCTCAATGAGGTTAAGTGTTAACCGTAAAATGGCAAATAACAAATCAGTCATCAGGTATGAAAATTGTCAAATTTTAATCGTTAGTCGTAAAAGAAAGTTAACCGTACATTTTTTTTTTTACTAATTTTAACGGAAACAAATTAACCATTAGCGGTAAAATGGCCAAAAATGGACATTGCTAGAGGCAGGTCAGAGAGAGCTTGGCTGATAGATAGAATTAATTGTTAATCATACATACCAGGGAAAATAATTTTAATAAGTCATTGACCATCTGTTTCCAGGTCTTTCCATATCGAAGAAAAGCGAACTAACAAGCAGGATGATTTCACGACGCTTCAGTTCAGCCTAAAGAAAACTGGCAACTTGATCATTTCAATTAGCGTCTGAAACAGTTCGACTCGAGTGAATAAAGCGTTCATGGCTCGTGACTTTTGGAATTTTATGGTATCTGTGACAGGGAACCATTGGAGATGTGCAGAATTTAAAAGAAGAACGTTACAACAGGGTTTGTTACCTGTGGTTAACTTTCAGGTTCGAACTTTAATGACATCGTTTACAGCCTAACCGACCTCTCGAAGTCCCTTCCGCACTGAGGGGGCATCTAAAGCAAATCTACCAGGTAATTTTTCATAGAAATAACTCTTCTGGTATCAATATCCTTCTAGTATCCACCTATGAGGTGAATGGTTTTGTTTACGTCTAAACATATTGTGTTACCTTTGTTTACAGCGAAATATCCACTGCATGGTTTTAGTGTCGATCAGAAACGCGAGTTTGATAAAAAGTTATACGAAAGTAGAGTGACAGTGCTGATATGATATCATTTACGGATCGACTCTTGTCGAAAATTCTCCGGTTACGTTCTTTACCTCCTCGTAATTTTAAGATCCGAGAAACAATTGTTAGTGGAGAGTCATATTCATAAACTCTCGGGTTCGTTAAAGTTAGTTCGTAAGAGCTCTAGTGATGCTCTGAAATCGTTATGTCTTCGATCTCTATCACTACTTGTACTTAACAAGTTGAATGTTTCTTTGGTAGAGTGTCTTGCTCTTTTTTATGTGTACCCTAAAATTGGTGTCAGTCAGGAAGTCCCCTTTTCTGATCCACTTGTTTTTCCTTCTTGGTTTCCATCCCCTGTTAAAAACCGCAGAGATGGTGTAAAAAGATGCTGAAAACGGAGGCCTCTTGCAAATTATTGTGTAAAAAAGAGGTTTCCTCTGGCGATACTTTGACAAATCTATAACTGATTTAGCGAGCACAACTGGAGTTGCATCAGCCAGGGAACCTTCTTCAAACTTCACAATTAGGCGGGATGGTCGGGAAAGTCGCTTTGGAGCTTTTCCTTTGAACGAAATTTTCCCGGTGATGTTGATATAATCAACAATATCAAGAGGTTTCTTTGTGGGGTAGATGCTAACTTGCGGCGTAACATTGGCCGCTGTTCTAGATCTGGAGTGTGAACGTGACTTTCCGCCTTCTGTGTTTGTGTTTCTGACCACAGATTTCGTGCTGACGCTTGGCGGTGTGTTCGAATGGATAACCGGAGTTCTGGAACTGATAATCGTATCGCGGTCAATCTCAATGACTTTCGTAATTTTCCCTATGTTTGTGACTTGCTTCTGCGTTGGGTTGTCGCTGTTTTTTCTCTCATGTTCCGAGGTTCTGAGTCTTGACTGAGTACCAGCGACGGTAATGACAACAGATGGTGGTATGTTTTCTAATGTTTGCGCGCGAGTCGCTTTTGCCTCAGGCGCACATCCTAACACGCACGCAAAATTATATTTGGCGTTGAGTGAAAGAAAAACAAACATTCCGATCGCTACGACCAAGAGGATTGTGAACAAAATGACCAACCACCAAAGAAGGCATTTTTTTTGGATCTTGAAGCTAACGCTGTAGTGGGTTTTCATGTTACAGTCGATAGACGAAACTTACGTCGTTGATCGTATCTACTTCAGAATAACTTTGCCAGACACATTTCTGGCTAAAATAGCGCGGTGTCTGCGAGCCCACCTATCAGCGATTACGGAAAAACCTCACAGCCAATAACGACTGGATTTTCAAGAGAGTTAGCTGACCCCTATTCGTTTAAACTGACTTGTCGACAAACTTTCAAGTTTTACTACCCGTCATAGGGCGCCAGATTGATATCTCAAGGTCAGTTATTTTTTGAGACGATTAGCGACTTCTAGAACCTTCGCAAGTTGGCACCGCTATTACACTTTTGATCGATTCCTTCTGTGGAAGCATACCAATGAAAGGCAGGGAACGCGTTTGAAATTTTCCCGGAAAACCTAGCCCTGCTGTGAATGTGTACTATCATTGGTATTTCTCCTGATAAGCTGGGAAGAATTTAACCTTGACGAATTTCTGATATTTCTGCAAACAAGCTTAAACTCATTTATTCTGTCAGGCATACGGTCAACGAACTACTACGAATGGAGTAGACTACGCTTGCTTAATCGATTAATGGCACACTGATAGATGGGTCAACTCATTACCCCGAAATCAACGCACAGATTCTTCTAGTGAAGTTTCTGAAGACTTCTTCATCATTTGTCCACAGAAAAAGGATGCTAAGATTTAGTGAATACGCTTTGACAAACTTGCCTTAGCACATTAAAGAGATAGGGAGATCAATTAACCTTTCGGCAGATGGAAGAACCTTCATGTGTTGGCGTTTCTCACAGACCAGACAATAAAAGCTTGTGGTCACGACTCTGTTACGCACGCTTGTTTTCCAGGCGAACTTCTCAGCAATAACCACTTCAGCGACGGAGGAAAGTGGCCTTTGTACAGAGGAGGGGGAAAGGGCGGTAATATGTTGTTGAGAACATTTTAAATGCAAAGAAAGAAAATGCTTATGTTGTATTTAGATACGCATCAGACACAATCAAAATTACATCGGTCAAAAGGAAATCAGTAATCGGTGATTGGTGATTAGAATAACAGTGGCGACGAAACAAAAAGAACAAGGAAAACTGGGTTTGTAAGATTGAAAAAAATCTTTCGCTTTTGGCATTGAAGACCATTGAGGATCAAAAAGTCGAGCTTGTTGATAGTTTTTAATACAGTATTTCAGTCGGTGTTTCACTTCGCACGGAGACGTGCTGTAATGCAAGGCCTTTGCTATCGCTCAGAGGCATTGCAGAGAGTTTAAGAGAACTGAGAATGCACAGAGCGTTCGTCGGAGCTTGAAAATGGCCATCGTAAGGTGGAAGGTGTCCTTAGAAGTTCTCCTGTATTAAGTTGATTCAATGGCACTTTTATCTCTGAATAACCGATTCTTTCCTCTAACGGAGTCTACGGAAATGAATCCAGCATAATCATCTGTGTAGATATGGAAACACGCTTACCGCAAACATAAAACCATCAATTTATCACCTGATTGTGCTGACTGTTTTTTCTTCTCTTTCGAAAGACTACTTGAAAAAATTTCTCGAGACTTTGTGAAACAAAAACAAATTTGACATAATTACGCAAACGGCTGTGTAATTGACAGTACAAGGTCAAATATTTCTGTGTTCTGTTCGCTTAAACATGTTCCCAGAGGAGGCCAAAAGTGGGGGGGGGGGGGGGGGGGGGTTTGGTTTATGAGAGAAAAGCAACTCCCCATTGCCTTTGAAATTTCAACTTTAAATAGAATTCGGTTAAATTTGAAGAAGTTAAGGAAGTCATGATATTTCATCAACGATTTTCAGCTCAGTCGCAAAACACAAATTGTAAACGATAGCTTTAAATCGAAGACAAACCTGAAATTGTAATTTTATGATATGCTAAAAAAAGAATAAACCGGTTGAACCGAGTAAGCCTCAAAATAACAGGAGCAGTTGTCAGTAGAGAACTTCAAGGAAGAAGTGGACCAGCTGCATATACGAACATAACGAGATCTTTAAGGGATAACGAGATCCTTAAGGAAAAGGCGAAGAGGAAATTTCTCACGTTATCTTAAAACCACAAAAGAAAATTACACCTTAAAAGAGTTGATAGGTCAAGTTGATTAGTTTGAAATTAGCCAAAATAGATTGTTATCTGAGAGCGTCAGCTCCTTAGCCTGGATTTTCAATTCGAAAGGGGGAGGGATTTCAACGGATCGTATTTAATGAACTTCATCATTGACGGAGGCATGAGTTTGTTACGATCCTTCCCCGAAAAAAGAAACCAGACAGTCGCGTTTTAGACCGTGATTGCTTTTCGTGCATTTCGAAAAAAGTCTGATTGAAAACAAGGCACCTTAAAGTAACTTATTAAATAACTTCAAACAGCACCACTATTTTAATTTAGCTTGTTTTGATAGCAACTTGCGATGAATCAAGTTTCATTTGACCTCCGGATGAAAATAAAGCAAAGAAATAATTTTCGTAGGTAGTCTGTACCTTGAGCGATTGCTGAAAAAATTAAAGCTTCGAAGGGGTTCAAACCCGTGCCTCCAACATGCCCCAGGTACTAGTTAGGAAGTTAGGAGCCAAGAAAATTTTAGAGGATTCTTCACGGCCCATGGAGGAAGAGAACATTAGGACTTACCCACCACAGCCACCCTCCTTCTCACCCTCCCCTCCCCCACCTTCCCTTCCCCACCCTCCCCTCCCCTCCCCATCACCAACGCCCCCCCCCCGACCCTTCAGGTTCGAACTAACAATGAATTTCATTAATTCCAAGAACAAAAAAGAAATGGTTCGTGCTGCACGGAAAGTCGGCCCTGCCTCATTCATGCACAGTTCTAACTGATAAAGTTGCTGAAAATGATCTCTCGTGTTATCTCCTTTGACCACTCTTGTATTTGTAGCTAATTAAGTTGGGGATCATCCATTTGGAATATTTCAATCGATATCATTTTTCCCAAAGGAAAATTGAGAAAGGCACAACATAACATTCTTTGATCTTCTTTGTTTTTTTCCCTTAAATCGGAAATAATCATTTCTACATAATGTATTTTTGCGTTTTCTGAAATCTTATCTACTAGTGTGGTCAGCAGAGTCGCGCCTAAGTTACTGACAAAATTTCAAAAATGAAAATTAACTGGTCATTATACTGGAGTCTCTGCCACCCTTTTCAGTTGAAGACGGATAAACTTCACTCTGAGAGCCTCATTTGGGTTAGGTGTTCAGTCATTTTCCTTTGCTTGCCATTTCAAACAAAAATGAAAAGTGTTTGTTCACAACAGACAATTTGACACCCGATTTCCCAAAATACCATTCCTCTACTGTCTCAGGCTGTTCTTAGCCTGAATTCGTTATATGATTCTTCGATCTCCAAAACTACTCGAGTGTTTCAAATTCATAAACAGCTATTTTTGTAACACGCAAAATTGACTTTGACAAAGACGCCTTGGTACATGAAGTTATTATTGTTTCAACAAGAAGGAATGCCACAGGTATTGAAAAACTATAATTTGGCTTAAAATGGCTTAAAGGTGAACAATTACTTTCAAAACTGAAAATAGTAGCTCTTGGATGGGAATATTAAACGAAAGTAATTGCCCAAGATGCGAAGAAAAACTAAGACAGCATCAAAGTCATCAAACGGAGAACAGAGCCAGTCGCTAATAACAGGCTCCTTGAGGCCAGAAGTCTCTACAGATTTGATTCCACTCTAACACATGGTCATACACTTGTCAATGGCAAAAGCTGAAAATCATATTTACGGTTGAAATTGTCTTGCTAGAGAAAAAGAGAAATTAATAAGAACGTTGAACATTTTAAACCTGGAATTTAAGATCTGAATTGTGCGCTTCCTTCCGAGAAATTCATCTGATCAGGAAAGTATTTTTCTTTTCCGCTCTGGTAGATTTCAAAATTTTGCAAGACCCGAAGAATTCGTTACCAAGTCTCCCATGCGCTTCTGTTGTAATCTCTTGCAGAAGAAGTTTTTCTCGAGTTGACCCTTCACGCAATGTTGTGCTACATTTTTTTTGCACTTGGTGCCGTGATCGCCCTATTACTGGTCCTGATCTGTATTTTTGCGCTATATGTAGCTCGTTTAAGGCGCAAATTTGCTCACATACCATCTGCACCATTGACAAGGTGAGGTGTTTATTTTGTTCAACTTAAATCTTTTCTTTCCACTTCACTGCCCTTCGTTTTGGCTAAACCTGCCCTCTGAATTGTGACTGTATCTTGTGGCTAATTTAACCAGTGGGTATCATATTTCTTTGTACGCCGTTTGTGGCATATCGTGCGTGTACAAGGTTGAAAGGCCTGCATCGGTAAAAATTAGGAACTTTCTGCGACAGTCTTACGAGGACACAAAGATCGGAGAATTTACGCCGTCAAGTAACTGCGTAATTTCATACAGTCGGTAATGTATATGTACTATAAGATTTTACGCCGTTAACTAACGGCGTAATTTCTTTCAGTCGGTAATATACACACAGTAAGATTTAACGCCGTTAACGCACGGCGTAAAATCTCTCAGTATGTGCATAGACCGACTAGGTTAGTGGCTTAAAATCCTACAGTCTATAGCCTGACTGTGTTAGCAGGTAATTTAATGTAAACAACTAAGTTGAAAACGTAAATAAGCCACCGTAAAGAGTTAAAAGGCTGATATTTCGAGCGTTAGCCCTTCGTCATTCGCTCTGACGAAGGGCTAACGCTCGAAACGTCAGCCTTTTAACTCTTTACGGTGGGCCAATTTACGTTCTCAACTCAGTTGTTAACACTAAATTACCTGCTATACTCTCCCAGCGACGCAGCACAACAGTTTCTGTAGAAACTTACCCCCTTTATTCATATAGACTGTGTTTGTCACATATACGCTGTTATCTGATTACCGCGAAGATCGGGGAGGTGAGGGACCAACCCCCGCCGAAAATATATGTTGCAAGTACAATTGGTGAACCATTGCACATGAATTGAATCGCATTAAGTAAAGAGAGCTCCTTTTTAATTTGCGAAATTGTAAGTATTTTTAGAAGGAACTGGGTGTATTAAATACTAGTGCACAGGATGCGACTTTCTAAAGTGCGGTCTATGTGTCACTTCATTATAGTGCAACCGAATTTCCTGCGACACGAAGAATGACTCAGCAGAAGAGCTTTTGCTGCTATGATGACAACTCTTTGCATTTTGGACTTTCACCTCTTGCCTTTTGCACCTTATTACTGCCTAGGAATGTTCCCTTGTGGAGAAGTATGGGGGGAGGGGGGGAGGTCTACCTTAGCTTATCCTTTATCCCTCCTTTCTACCCCTCCTCAATCACTGTGTTTTTTCAAATAAGTGCCATGCCCTAATAACCGCTCTCCTCTATATAAGAATCCTCCCTAAGGCCATTAAAAGTCGAAGGTTTACGGTCATTTCGTTCCATGGTGAGATCGTTCAAAGTCAGATCTTTCCACTCAATAGTCAGATCGTTCCACAAAATAGTTAGTTCATTCCACATATATGGCATATTTTTTCTAAAGGAGTTAATGTGACCTGAGTACAGAGTAGCGTTCGGAACATAGACGAAAGTATTATCAGAACTGTTTACATAATAGTTAGAGCGTCTTATGTTAATTTCCGTGTGCATTGCGGAACGATATGAGAATTACCCACACAACAGCGAGAGCTTATGTTTGTCGATTTTTGACCACAATACAGAACAAAGGATATTCAATAAAGTACTACGTAGCCTGTGTGTCTTTCAGCGCGCTCGATGTAAAGTGGTTTTAGATTAAACATTATCATTTGCGAGAGAAACCTGTTCTGGTTTACGCCTGTTTCCGGCGCTACTTGTCGAGTTCCAGCGCTACGTTTGAGTTCGCCACTAACATGCCGAATTCGTTGGCTATACGTCAATTCCCAGTTTTGAGTTCGTTTTTATCCATACACCACGAGCAATATCTATAATTTATACTCCCTATCTCAGTTTTAACCCTGTTGTCGTAAAAAAAATGAAGCTTTTTGCTTCATTGTGTTTTGAAGCATTATACTTAGAGCAAGGTCCACAGCAGCTTATTCTATTTTGTGAAACGAAACGAAACTAGGCGAGATACAATGAAACTAAAGGAATAATGCAGATAAATTTTCTAATAAGTTAAAGATAACTTTCACAAGGTTTTTGGAGTAATCGTCAATTGATAAGAAGGATTTTTATTCATTTCGCGAAGTAGTAATTTTTAGAAGAGTTACTATTTTGCGAAGTCGACCATTTTCACCCTGTGGTGACAACCCGACTCTTTCATGTCACAAAAAAAAAAAAAAAAACATTTTAACATTACAAATTAGTGTTTCACCAAAGATGTTGGCCTTCTCTTATTTCTTAAACCGTATAAAATACATTTCGCAAAATAGTAATTTTAGGAGAGATATTATTTTGCGAAATGGACTATTAGTCGATTGAGGGGGGGGGGACGACTACTAGTCGAGGGAGGGGGGGCGGAGGGGGGCTGGAGAGCCAAGAAACAAGTTAAGTACTGAATTGCATCAGTTGCTTTATGTCTCTCTCAGAAACTTAAGGAGGCCACAAGAAAGGAAATTTGAGAGGAATTTTTTACAAAAGCATTCCCACCATACAACTCTATACACAATGTATTTTTAGTGTCTTCTTTTTTCAATTTTTTTAAAGTTTCTTTGCTGGGCACTTGAAAGACATTATTGCATGCCATGATGCAGGAAATCCCATTAACAGCTTATTTCTACAGTGGTAAGTAACTCCTTGCATCATAGTGTTTAGGAGTAAATTCTAATTACTGTTCTATTGACAGTGCTTAAGATATGAGCCAGTTTTAGGTTTAATCATACTATTTCTAAAGGTCTTGGGAGAATTAAAGAAGTTTGAAAGAGTGACAAAAATTTGAACTTCATAACCATAACTTTGCTTCAAGATCTCCTTTAGAAGGTGATCATTCCTTTTTTCTTTGGACCTTACAACGGTGCATGTGTTTCAGGGATGATATTGTAAAGAGAAATTAGATGCTAGTCACTCTTTGGGGTTAAAGGGTTAAGCACTTTCGTAAATGTGATTTCAGATTTTAGATCAGAAATAATTTTTAAGTTGAAGTTGACCTAATGGCAAATTAATTTGTAAGTTTTTACTGAATTATTCTCATGATTTGTTTGTTCTTTTGTTTATACAGGCATATCGAATATGGTGCAATTTTTGTTTGTTGGTTTATGCATTTCCCATTTATTGTGGTAACTGATCCAGAGATGGTGAAGGTACTTGTTGAGCAAATGTAACATACAGATTAATGTATATGTATATCAATTTCATTGCAACTCATACAGTCCACCTGAAACAAATTGATTACATTTCATGGTAGCATTTATTGGAAACTATATAATCAGGACATAGAAACTCCTTGGAATTAGACTAACAAATGTGGAGGGTGTGATAATTTTCATGACTTTGGTATTTTAATTCAGTTATTTTGTGCTGTCCCATGTCTTAATCAATTAACAGTTCTTCAGCTTTTTTAATCATATTCAGGAAATTAGCAATTTCCAAGAATTACCTCTCATTTATTAATAAATATACAATGATTAATGTCAACTTTTTTATGCACTTATGCATGGAAACAAAAATTTGTAGTTACTTGCATAGCTAGGAGAGTTATTTTTCACTTTTGGTTGATTCTTCAAGCTTGACATCCCTGCATAGGTCTTCCAGATTGTAGGCTAAAAAAATTTTTCCTTTCAATTTTTCTTAGGACATTCTTGTTGTCTCTAACCTCCCAAAGCACTTCTTAGCCTATTGCAATCCTTACTATCTCTTTGGGCAAAGGTAAATTTACTTTATTTTATTATGTTTAAGTTTGATTCGAATTTTATAGCTATACACTCCCAGACATAATTAGTTTGGATATCACTTCTCCTGAACAATGTTTACCTTGGAATAAGAGAGAGCTTGGTAAAGAAATAGAGAAAGATGTTTTTCTTCTTAACATGAGCGTGGGACAAATAAAAAATTCTGAGTCCCCATGAGGAATTTAACCTCAGACTTTTGGATTCCCAGCACCAATGCTCCAATGCTCTACCTGCATACTGTTAGGATGAGTGTCTATGATATTCTAATTCTCCCTCTCCCTCACTCAATGTTGTTAATTCCCAATGTCTCTGAGTCATCTTGTAGACCAACATTGAGAGAGGCAAGGGAGACAGTTAAGGTGTCCCAACAAATGTGCCTGGGAGTGTAATTTTTATTGTGGTTTAATTGTCATGTTTCTGCCAGAGCAAGGGACTCTTTAACTTAAAAGTATAAGAACATTGCAGGTGTTACAGACCATGGTTTGGTCAGAAATGGAAGTAAAGAATCTCTGTTTGTCCTCTTTGGTATCTATAGGACAGACTGAGAAAAGTTTAAGGGGCAGGTTCTTTTCTTCTAACTCATAAACATGATATTTTACTGGGGATAGTTAATTTCTACCAAGGCTCACAGGTGTTGAAGTTTTGGTATTCCCAAAACTGTCTTGCCACTACTGCTTAGGTTAAAGTGTTCATTATATACTGCAAAGATTTCTTTCATATATTCACATCTCAGTTTTGTTGGGCTGGTTTCCAGATGAAAAGTTGTGTTTTTAAACTTTACTGGCCAAGTTTACCATGTTGTATTCTTGGCTTAGAGACACTTTACTGTCACAGCACATCTCTCCACCCAGGAGTACAAAATTAGAATGCTGATGATGATTTAATTTGTAGGCTTTTGGGACCTTAAAAAATCTTTGGGTGGAAAAGAGGGGATGGGGGGACAGGGTTAACCTGTTACTGAGTGTATCCATCCAAGGGGGATAGTGGTAGCATATCTGAATCAGTTTTTTATGCAGACTTTTTACATGTGAAGTCAATACTGCAATACGATGTGCATTTTTTTAGATTCCTTGGTAATGGTCTGGCCACCAATGTGGATAATGAGGCCTGGAAACAAAGACGTGCCATAATGAACCCAGCTTTTCACCGCAAGCAAGTATTGATAGTTAAGTAGTAGGATCTAATTTTCTAGAAACTTTTTGGGGGTACCCCAACCCTTTCACTTCTAAATCTAAACATTAGTTCCCCATATTGTCTGCCATACTATCTTATAATTTTAGCCTCAAAAATATGGTGCTAAATCAAACCATATATACCCCCATTAAACATTTTCCTTTCTTCTCAAACCTTTTCTGGGTGAAGTTTTATTGCTACTGTAAGGAGAAACTCCTTTTTGATCATCCTTGGGGGTGAAAGGGTAGATTACATTGGCTTACAGTTTTCATTAAGTCCACCTGAATCACTATCATGAATAATGATAATGCTTTCTGCTTAGCTGTTTTCATACTTTTTAAAAAACAGCTATTTTTTTGTATTATTGTAAGGGTTGAAATGCAAAGTTTAGAAAAAGAATAAGTAATCCTTGTATTGCTAGTGTCTTAAGTATTGTGAGTAATTTCAGTTTTGTAAGCAATGATGGTGTGAGAGAAAGATGTTTTTCGTCTTGTCACAGGCATGGCACAAGGAAAAAAATTCTGAGTACCTATGACGAATCGAACCCCAGATCTTCCGATTCCCTGCTCCAATGCCCTATCACTGAGCCACAGAGACTCTATGGTGAGCGAGGCCATTACGAAGTCCACGTATGATTCCTCATGGGTACTCAGGATATCTTCTTTGTCCTATGCTCATTTCAAAAAAGTTATTTATGTTTATTTCTAGTATGTTTCATATTCTTAATTAATAATATATGTTTCTTGCTGCTACATTTGTAGATGTACAGTGAAGAACTTACTTTTCAGAATTTTCCTGAGATGTAATATGCACATGCTTCACTCTATCCTGTTTAAATCACTTTCTCATTGACAGGTACCTTAAAGATTTGATGAGTTCTTTTAATGCCACAGCTGATCTCCTCATTACTCATCTGGGCAAAATGGCTGATGGGAAAACAGAAGTTTGCATACTTGAACAGTTTGGTCATGCAGCTTTGGATATCATTTGCAAGGTAACACCTGAGCTGGTCCTATGTCGTAAGTGATTCAGAACACATTTAGATGAAGCATTTTGAAAACGAACTTAACTTAACACAGCAGCCAATCAGATCAAAGGGTATTTTTCATAAAGAACCAATGATAAATCAAACAGATTCAAGCCGGGGAAATTAAAATGCCAGCATGAGAAGACTAACTCAGCCTTTGTTTATGTGATGCAATGTATGCTTACATACTTGATAGCCTCTTTTTATAGCTTTTAAGGAAAGGTATTGATTTTATTTTCAACAAATTCAGGTTTAGGTTGAAAATTTGGGATTATCACTTGAGTAGAATATCAACAGTTGTTTTCCAAATATTAGGATGCATTTAGACCAATCATTGAACGACCAAGATATTTGTGATTATCATGAATTTTGTCCACTAAGGTGTATACACTGCCTTAATGGTGTTAATAGCTAAACTTCAAACAAGCCCGAAGTCTCCAAGGGTTCCGGCGCCAGACCCTTGGAAAACCTCTCCCCCACTTGTCCCAAATCGTCTCGTGGGTGGAGAAACGTGTGTCCTAGCTGCGGCGCGAATAATAAGGGTCTGCTCGTAGGCTAGAGGAAATTGATGAAAAAATATCTGGACGCAGGAGTAACTAGGATTACTTTGTTAATTTTTTTAAATGTTTTAAGGAGCATCATCGTTTTGAATTCTTTGTCGTTGTGTAGGTTGCTTTTGGCATGGACGTAGATGTAATGAGTGGAAAGGATACAACATTTAGAGATGCAGTTTCTCTGAGCTTTGAAGGAGCTCACGTTTCACAAATGAGCATTTTTCACAAGGTATTTCATTCGTGCCATGGCGCCACATAGATTAATAAATCAGTAAATAAATCGATACAGTGCTTCAAGTTGCCACCTTTTTGGCTAGGGGAAGGTGTGCAGTTGCTAAGATATTTACATTAATCCGAATATGTTTAAACCAGTGGCACATCAATGATTCTACTCTTTGGTTTATTTACATTTTTTCAGTGGAACATTTTCCAATATCCATACCAATGGCGCGTGATAAAGGCAGTAAAGTTTTTGCGTGAAACTGGAAGGAAAGTCATTGAAGCAAGAAAGCATGCCATGGCAAGAGGAGAAGAGGTCCCTGATGATATATTACAACGAATTATTCAGCAGCAAGGTTAGTTTTGTTAGGTGTGTGATCAGTATCTCAGTTGCTGAGTTGGTGAGTCACTCAGTCAGCCAATGTGTAAGTCAGTAAGTAAGTCAGTTAGTCAGTTAGTCGGTAAGTCAGCCAGTTTGCCAGTGTGTCGGTCTGTCAGTTAGACAGTCACTCAGCCAGTCAGTTAGTCAGTCCGTCAATCAGTCAGTCAGTTAGTCAGTCAGTCAGTCAGTTAGTCAGCCAATCAGTTAGTCAGTCGATCAGTCTGTCATTCAGTTGGTCAGTCAACTAGTCAGTCAGTCAGCCTTTCAGTCAGGCAGTCAGTTATTCTTTCAATCAATCAATCAGCCAGTCAGTCAGTCAGTTAGTTTATTAGTCGGCCAGTCGGTCGGTCGGTCGGTCGGTCGGTCGGTCAGTCAGTCAGTGTGTGAGTCAGTCATTCAGTGTGCAGTCAGTCTGATAAGTATTCTTTTTTAATTTTCTAGAATCAGTTCCAAACCTTGAAATTGAGGACATGTTGGATGATTTCGTTACTTTCTTCGTTGCTGGTAAGACACTTCGCATGTAAATCAGTTGGCTTAAAAACTCTTATCATCTCTCCACGCAGCAGACACATATTCTCGGTGTGTACTTACTATTTTCATTACCATCTTTCAAGGTCACGAAACTACAGCCAGTTTGTTAAGCTTTTGTGTTCTTGAGCTGGGAAATCATCCGGAGATAGTTGACAGGTAAGACTTAAAGACCAACCAATTTTGACGTGGAGGGAACCCCGGAAGTGGTTGGTTACTTGGGTGGGGTGGGGGGTGGTAGTTGTTTGAAAGTTGATGTGAAAGTTAAGTTGAATTGTCGAATTTTAAACTAAGATAATTTTTTGAACACTCCTCAAGTTGCCATATACCATAAAAATGTAAGATGACATTTGGGTCCTTCCCTCCATGCGGCTTCAGAGCTCAGTTTAAAAAACTGCGAAAATTCGAAGATGAAATAAACGATGTCGCAGATGATGTCTATAACTCCCTGACCATACGCAATCTTCTGTTCACGTGCTTACATACTGTGACAGATTGAGGGTATTGAACGATGTGCACGATCAGGTCGGGAAACCTCTGCAAAATATGTTGCGTATAGAAACCTATCGGGTTTCAAATATAACTAGTACTTCTTTAAACTATGGATGGTAGTGGTAGCCAACGTGTATCTAGAAGGCTGAGGTCATGTCCTGGCTGATTTTTAAGAGTTTTTTCTGAGTTTTCTTTAACCCTTTAGCTTCCAGATCAAATTTGCAAATCTTTTTACTGTCAACGATACAATTCTAATAATGTTTGTTCAGAGAATTTAGTATTGGATCAACTAGCTATCTCTAAATTAATATTTTTCTTTATTCTCATCATTTATCTGGTGGGTATTGTATTGATATTGTAAGAAGAAATTCTGTCTTGGTCACTCATGGGGGAGAAAGGGTTAACTTCAGTTTGTCTGTAGGAATGTCACAAACAAACTACGTTACATCGTAATCTTTTCTTTTTTTCTCGTCCAGTTTGTTGGAAGAAATACATGATGTTCTGGGACCTAAACAGCATGTTGCGTTTGATGACCTGGCTAAACTCAAACAACTCGGGCTGGTAACGCTTCCCTTTTTAGCAACCTTTTTTCAACCAAAAAAAGAAAAGAAAACACACACAGATACTAGTGAATTCACGAGACTGCTAGGGATCGTTGGTTGGTCAGTTTTTGGATTAAATAGTTCATGGCTTGTAGCTACAGTTTAGCCGTTTATTAGCGCATTTTAAGAATTCTCTTACGAAGTTGCCCGCAAACTTATAAGAGAAATGAGTCGAATTGAAAAACATAGAGCTTAACGACGAGTGGAAGTACTTTCCCAGATGCCTCTGAACAATTTTTAATTTACTGTCGAAAGTAATCCTGAATTGTATTGTTTTTGCATTTCTTCGAGCTTTGATTGCTCCTGAAAACTTGCACCATCTTCTCAACCAATTAGATACAAAACTAAAACCAAACGCCACTCTTTCACTCCTGTTTTCCCGCGTTTAAGCTGTTTACTGCTTATTTTTGCTCTGAGTTGTTGCTCTGACATTGTCCTTTGTTCCGATTGGTCGTGGTGATCGCTTTAGTTTTGTTTTCTTGGCGCTCAATCGAAAAGCGCTGTACATGTTAGACGTAAAAGTTAGGTCAATTAGTTAATAGCACTTCCTTTTTAAACTTTTTTTTATGACTACGTCGCCAACATGAGTTATGATGATATGTATCCGCCATAGATCATGACTTTATGTGCTTATCACTTTTGATAGGTACTGAAAGAAACCTTACGTCTATACCCTGCGGGAGGTTCTGGTTCACTACGAATTTGTGAAAAGGATAGAGAATTTGGAGGATACAAAATACCTGCCAACGTTCCTATCCTGGTATAGTATTAATTGTCTCTTCATAATGCAGTTTCTCTGTCTTTATCTCTATCTCTGTCTCTGTCTCTATTTACGTCTTGTTAGCGCAAATGTCAAATTTACTTCAAATAATTCAATTGCTCCTTCCCCTTCTGTTGACGAGAATCGGCCCTCATCTCAATTTTCATAATTTTCGTAGCTTTCCCACAGGGTTGATGGACTCACGAACGCTTTTGCAATTATCGATGTACATATTTCACAATTCACAGAATGACCTAACACTGCTCAGAACACTATATCAAATATTCTCAGTCAAATTTTCAATTTCCTTTTCTACGTAAATCAATTAGTAAAAACAACGACCGCTTAATGCTAGACTATTTGAGTTGTGCAATTTTTTCTTTAAAGCTTTTTAATTTTTTAGAACAAACTTTTCGTTTCACTTCCTCCTTTTTCTCCCCCAAACGAATAAGGTTGTGCTTATTAATTTGTAGATAAGCACCTTCGTCAGCGGCCGATCTCCTAAGTACTGGACTAAGCCTGAGGAATTCAATCCTTACAGATTCGACGATGACTCAGAAGAATTCAATAGGTATTTAGTGCTACTCTTCACAAGCTGGTTAGTTATATTCGTCTATACAAAAATGTTACGGTGACCTTTGACGCAAATACGCTTGTGGAATTAAACGAGAACCTATCCACATTTCTCTTTTTGTGTATGATGTTCAATGTACGCCATTAGGACCTACAATATACAAGTGAACGGAACTATGGGACATGAGAGTAAACCGACCATGTTGTTGTAAGTTAAGTTGTGTTCAGAGTCAATCCTATTGTTTTGTTGGTCATCCGACCCCAAACAGCACATTGCGTATGACCGCCATGTGCAATAAAAGGTTGATTCGAACGCGAGAGTAACAGTCGTTCGTGTTGCGTGATCATCGAGGGGGGTGGGGGGGGGGGTAGTCTTTGAAAAGGACTTAACTGTCGCTGAAAAGTGAATATGACAAGTGAGGTTTCTTATGACAGGACTTAAAAGCTTCAAGGATTAATTTTCGCCTCATACAACGACCACAGTGACTTCGTCAATATTTAACCCTCAGGCATTATCTCCTATATACAACGCAACTGTATATGTTTCAAATGAAAAGGGAGCTTCAAATTAATGTGTGAGGAATTTTTTTTTTCGATGCCGCTTTTAGGTCTCATTACAATTACTTCCCGTTTTCACTTGGACCCCGGAATTGTATCGGACAAAACTTTGCGCAGGTAAGACAACTAGGGAGTATCCGGTTATGTAAGGGGGGGGGGGAATCCCTTATGATCCCTTCTCTTTTGCGATGATCTTCGATCTATCGTACTTGTCAAACAACCAAACACACCTCTAAATGCCCACAAGATACTTATGGTAGGACCCCCACGGGAGGATCCTGTTTCTCAGTGCGCGTTTCATTTATTTTTCAAGAGGAGTTTGTAAGCTTGAACAGAACAAGTTGACTTGTATCAAAAAGGGGTTAGTGGTAAGAATTGGTTTTAATCTCTACATTATCTTGTTTTCTTTTAAAATTGTAGAGCGACAAGGGAGAGAGCAATGTAATTAATAAGAGATTTTATCAAACGATTTTCGACATATTATCGTCACACTAATGAACAGGAGAACAGCCCCGTTTCGCGCCACTTCCTTTCGTTAGTTTATTTCATGAAGCTTTTTCTCCTTTGAAAATTGTCTGATTATTGCCTCTTGTTTTGCCATCAAACAGATCGAAGCCAAGGTTTTGCTGTCACGCTTTCTTCAGACGTTCAAGTTTTCTTTGGTACCTGGACAGTCACGCGATATTCTTGAAAGAGTCACGCTTCGACCCAAGGATGGCGTTATGTGTACTTTGACTAAGCGAAATTAACCTACTTGTCGAGCTCTCGCTATAATGGTTCGGAAGCAGCTCCCAGAAATTCCATTTGTGAAGAAAGCGGGTCCTTCAATAAAATTGCTGCATATAAAGCATATTTTAATGACCTAGAAAGACTGAGGACATCTCTAATTAATTAGTAGCAACAGGTAATCATGCAATATATTTTTACGGTGCTTTCACAAAGTTTTGTGAAATAACTAGTTTAGAGTCCTTGAAATAAATTAAAATGAAATGCTACGTTACTGAAACGAGCTTCAAGGCACTTGTCTTTCTTGTACACCTCTCTTCTGCGTCTCCTCTGCTTTCACCTTTTGTTACCACGCAGACTCGACGACCAGTCAGTCAATAAGAATGAACATAGCATGTAATTTTCGCTGCGGAATACTTTCAGAAGAAAACGCACCATAAGCAGCGAAGGCGGGAATCCTAAGGGAAATTCGAGGGCATATCCCTAAGTAATTGTATATTTCTAGGCGCGCAGAAATGCCAGACAATCCCAAGGGTTGGAGACCAGGTGACGTCAGTTGTTTGACATAATAGTAAGTCTATTTTTCTTTTCTTTTTGATCTCGACTTGATTCAAGTAATCGAGGGAATGTTTCATAGATGAAGGTGCAATTTGTAACTGTGGATTTGCAAACCCCGTATCACCACAGTTAGAAAAAGTAAGGTTGTCTACGTTCCGTTTCCTTTGTCGAGTGATTTGATGGGTATTCTGCCCGAGCCGGTTCATTTTACCCTCTGCTTGTTCCGCAAGAACTTTCATGCTGCATTTACCTTCTTTAAGTTTAAATTGGAAAGATATCTCTACACATCGAAATTACTTCCTTGAACGACAAAAACCTTCGCTCAAGAATGTTTTGAGGCTACCAAATAAGTTAGTCCTCAGGCCCGTGTTGTTCGAAGGATGAATAATGCTATGCGGTGGGTAATGCAGCACCAGTTTTAGCCACTCATGATCTCATAATCAGCCACGCAGACTGTGGCTGATTATGAGTTAAAAATGATAGCGAAAATCGAGAGAAGTAAAAAATACTTGAAAATATACTTTACCAAATGGTAAAGTTACTTTCTAACGGCTGTTGTTAACCTGATTTCGTTATGTGATTCCTCGATCCCCAAAACCACTCGAGTGTTTCAAATTCATTAACACCGATCCGAACACCCACCGATCCGGTAGAAAAATCCCTCGGTCCAATTTGCGACGTCCTTCAAATCCCCTGGAGGGCCCTCTTTCAACTCAGGGACGTTAAGGGCGGAGTGGGTGAAGGGATGTTATGGCTAGGCTCAAGGAGGTACATCTTACACAAAGAAGCTTTGGTACATGAAGTTATTATTGTTTAAACAAGAAGAAATACCTATTGCCACAGGTATTGAAAAGCTAAAATTTGACTGAAGTGTTAAGGTGAACAATTACTTTAAAACTGCAAACAGTGCCTCATGAATAAGTATATAACACGACACTAATTGGTCAAGATGCGAGGAAAAACCAAAACAGCATCACAGGTATCAAACAGCGAAGAGAGCCAATCGCTAATGACAGGCTCCTTGAGAGCCAGAACTCTCCACAGATTTGATTCCACACTGACTGATATGGTCATACACTTGATAAGAACAGTGTGTAGTTGTGTGGTTCCTTTCAATCACTTGGTCAATGGCAAAAGCTGAAAATCATATTTACAGTTGAAATTATCTTGCTAGAGAAAAAGAAAAATTAATAGGAACATTTTTAATATGGAATTCACGATCTGAATTTTACACTTCCTTCCAAGAGAGTCATCTGGTTATATTAGGAAAGTGTTTTTCTTTCCCGATCTGGTAGATTTTAAAATTTTGCAAGACCCGAAGAATTCGTTACCAGGTCTCCCATGCGCGTCTGTTGTAATCTCTTGCAGAAGTTGCAGAGCCGAGGAGTTTCCCCGAGTAGACCTACACTCACGCGATGTTGTACCAGATTTTTTTTGCACTTGGTGCCCTGATCGCCTTATTGCTGGTCCTTATCTGTATTTTTGCGCTATATATAGCTCATTTAAGGCGCAAATTTGCCCACATACCATCTGCGCCACTGACGAGGTGAGATGTTTATTTTGTTCAACTTACATCTCTTATTTCCACTTCTGGCTAAACCTGCCCTCTTAATTATGACTGTATCTTATGGATAATTTGCTCATCGGGTATCATATTTCTTCGTATGCCGTTCGTGGCAAATTTGTGCGTGTACAACGTTGAAAGGCCTGCATCAGTAACAGTTAGGAACTTTATGTGACAGTCTTAGAAGGACACAAAGATTTGGGAACCAATGTAACCCCTGCTTAGAATGTACGTTGCAAGAACAATTGGCGAACCGTTGCACACAAATTGAATCGCATAAAGTAAAGGTAGCTCCTTTGATAATTGGCGAAATAATAATTTTGAGAAAGAACTGGGTGTATTAAATACTAATGCACGGGATGCGACTTTGAGAAGGGCAGTCAACCTGTCACTTCATTATGGTGCAATTGAATTTCCTGAAACAAGAAGATTGACCCGACAGGAGAGTTTTTGCTGCTATATGCCCCATAAACATCATATGTAGAGAATTAGGGAGCTTTAGTATTCTATGGAAGTTAGGGAACATAGTCTTTCTCCCAAGTCTACCTTAGCTTATCTGGATCAATATCAGCATCTGTGCAACTGCTCACCTATCCCTCCCCTAACCCAACATTGACCCTGACTTGTTATCAATTGACTGTTCTTGAGTTAGGGGAGGGGGTTGTAGTAGTACCCCTAAAATCTTCTCTATAGTGCTGGGGGAGGGGGGGGGGGTGAAAGGGGTTGTAGAGAGCCAAGAAACAAGTCAAGCTCTCAACAGCATCAGTTGCTTTATGTCTCTCTCAGAAACTTAAAGAGGAATAACAAGAAAGGAAATTTGAAAGGAACATCTCACAAAAGCATTCCCACCAAACAACTCTACACACAATGTTTGTTTAGTTTCTTTTTTCTTTTCTTTTTTTTTTCACTTCTTTTTAAAGTTTCTTCTCTGGGCACACAAAAGACGTTATTGCATGCCGTGATGCAGGAAATCCCATTCACAGCTTATTTCTACAGTGGTGAGTAACTTCTTGTGTCATATTGTTTAGGAGTGAATTCTTATAACTGTTCTATTAACAGTGCTAAAGATATGAGCTAGTTTTAAGTTTAATTATGGTATTTTTGAAGGTCTTGGGGGAATTAAAGAAATTTGAAAAGGTGACAAAATTTGAACTTCATAAACATAGTTATGCTTCAAGACCTTTACAAGGTGATCATTTCCCTTTTTCTTTTGACCTTAAAGTGTGTTTCAGGGATGATATTGTAAGGAGAAATTAGATACTAGTCACTCTTAGGGGTTAAAGGGTTAAGTACTTTGGTAAATGTGATTTTATATTCTAGATCATAAATAAATTTTGAGTTGAGGTTGACTTAATGGCAAATTAATTTTATATTTTTAACTAAATTATTTTTATGATTTGACTGTTCCTTTTTTTTATACAGGCATATCGAATATGGTGCAATTTTTGTGTGTTGGTTTATGCATTTCCCCTTAATTGTAATAACTGATCCAGAGATGGTGAAGGTACTTGTTGAGCAAATGTAACACATTATAAACTTATAAAGCCAATAAATAGGTATATATATTACTATTGAGTTTTTAAACAGACTCCAAATTAAGTTTGAAGCTTGAAGTCGATTTTAAATTCCACAATGATCTAGTTGGATTGATTAATTTCAGTACCACCTATACAGTTTACCTGAAACAAATTGATTTGAGTTTTACAGTAGTATATATTGGAAACTAAATAATCTGGGCAAAAAAAATCTTTGGAATTAGGCTCTGTCAAATGCAAATGTGGAAGGTGTGATAATTTTTATGATTCTGGTGTTTTAAATCAGGTATTTTGTGCTTTCCCATGTCTTAATTAAGAAACACTTCTGAAGCTTTTTTCCCTAATATCCAGGAAATATAACAATTTCCAAGAATTACCAGTCATTCATCAGTAAAAATACAGTGATTAATGTTGATTTTTAAATGTACATTTACTTATGCATGGAAACAAAAATTGAAAGGTGTGTGTATAAGATAGTTATGTTTCACCTTTGATTGATTTTTCAAGCTTGACCTCAGTGCATAGCTTTGGATGTCTTTCAGATTGTAGGCCAGAAAATTGTTTTTTCTTTCAATTTTTCATAGGACATTCTTGTTACCGCTAACCTCCCCAAGCACTTCTTAGCCTATTCTGCTCTTGGCTATCTCTTTGGGCAAAGGTAAATGTACTTTATGTGAACCTATTAAAGTTTGTTTTGAATTTTATAGCTACACTCCCAGACATAATTAGTCGAGATGTCACTTCTCCTGAATAACGTGTATGATAATGAGAGCACAGTAAAGAAATAGAGAAGGTGTTTTTTGTCTTGTCACAAGCATGGGACAAAGAAAAATATCATGACATTCCATGAGGAATTAAACCTCAGACTTTCAAATTCTGTGCTTCAATGCTCTACCACTAAGCCTCAGAGACTCTATGACGAGCAAGGACATTACAAAGTTCATACATAGGATCAGCATCTATGATGTTTTTTTTTTTCCCTCACTCAGTGTTGTTAATCCCCAATGTCTCTATGCCATCTTGTAGACCAACATTGAGAGTGGCGGGGGGAGACAGTAGGTGTTCCAACAGATGTGTCTGGGAGTGTAATTTTTATTGTGGTTTGTCATGTTTCTGCCAGCTAGAGCAAGGGACTCTTTAACTTAAAAGTATAAGAACATTGCAGGTGTTAGAAACCACAGTTTGGTCTAAAATGGAAGTAAAGAATCTCTGTTTGTCCTCTTTGGTATCTAATTTGGACAGTGTGACAAAATTTTAAGGGGCAAGGTTTAGTGTTCTTATACTCATAAACTTGATATTGTACTGGGGATGGTTTCCACCAAGTCTCACAGGTCTTGAGGTTTTGGTATTTGCAAAACCATCTTGCCACTACTGCTTAAGTATAGTGTGCATTACTGCAAAGATCACTTGGTTGATTATGACAAATCCGGGCTGGTTTCCAGATGAAAAGATGTGCATTTAAACTGTACTGGCCAAGTTCACCATGTTGTATTTGTAGCTTTACTGTCACAACACATACCCAGAACTACAAAATTAGAAGGCTGATGGTAATTTTGCATCTTTGGGTAGAGTAGAGGGGGTGGGGGAGGGGGCAGGGGGCAGGGGGCATGGGGCAGGGTTAACCTGTCACAGAGTGGTGTCCCATCCAAGAAGGATGGTGTTACTTCTGGTTGCCACAGAACTGGGTAAGACATGGGTAGCACATGTGAATCAGTTTTGTATGAAGACTTTTTACATGTGAAGTCAATGCTGTGATATTTACAATAAGATTGGCTTTGGGTGACCTGTAGTGAAGCCCTTTTCACCATGAGATGTACATTTTTTCAGATTTCTTGGTAATGGTCTGGCAACCAATGTGAATAATGAGGCCTGGAAACAAAGACGTGGCCTAATGAACCCAGCTTTTCACCGCAAGTAAGTATGGCTAGTTAAGTAGCAAGATCTAATTTTCTGGAAACTTTGGGAGTTTGTCAACCCTTTTACTTCAAGGATCTAAATATCAGTTCCCCACATTGTCTGCCATGCCTCTTATAATTTTAGTTTCAAAAAATATGGTGCTAAATCATACCATATAGATACCCCTTCTGAACATTTTCCTTTCTTCTCATAATCTTTCTGGGTGAAGGTGTTGAAAGGAAAAAACCCTTTTCAATCATCCTTGGGGGTGAAAGGCTAAATTATGGCTTGCTTTTTATAAGCTACACCTGAATCACTATGACAATACATTTGCTGCTAAGTTATTATCAAATTTTTTAAAAACAAGCTGGTTTTAGCATTATCATGAGCTTTGTATTAGAAAAAGAATAAGCAATGCTTGTATTGTTAGTTTTGCAAGTATTAATTGTGTATACTTTCAGTTTTGTATATAATGATGGTGTTAGAGAAAGATGTCTTTTGTCTTGTCATGAACATGGGACAAAGAAAAAATTTTTAGTCCACACCAGGAATTAAACCTCAGACCTTTGCATTCCGTGCTCTGTCCAATGCCCTACCACTGAGCCGCAAGGACTCTGTGGTGAGCATGGCCAATACAAAGTTGATATATGATTCCTCATGTGAACTCAGAATTGTTTTCTTTTTCCTGTGCTCATTACAAGATGAAAAACATATTTGTCTATTTCTTTACCAAGCTCAAAATTGGCCATCTTTTTTAATTATTCTATTTAATAATGTAGGTTTCTTGCTGCTACATTTGTAGATGTACATTGAAGAACTTACATTTAATTTTCCTGAGATGTAATATGCATATACTTCACTCTATCCTTTTTAAATCATTTTCTCACTGACAGGTACCTTAAAGATTTGATGAGTTCTTTTAATGCCACAGCTGATCTCCTCGTCTCTCATCTGGGTAAAATGGCCGATGGGAAAACAGAAGTTTGCATACTTGAACAGTTTGGTCATGCAGCCTTGGATATCATTTGCAAGGTAACACCTGAGCTGGCCTTGTGTAGTAATCGTGTCAGAGCGCATTTCAATAGCAGCCAATCAGATCAAAGGGAATTTTTCATAATGAACCGATGATAAATCAGACAGATTCATTCAGGGGAAATTAAAACGTAACATACTTAACAACCTCCTTTTTCAGATTTTAAGGAAAGGCTTGTAGGGATTATCACTTGGCTAGAATATCAACAGTTATTTTCCAAACATTAGGGTGTGTTTCGACCAATCATTGAACATTATGCCGGCATAAACAGGCGTTATGCGTAAATCATCTCACTTCTACAAGATTTGTGATTATCATAATTCCTGTCTACTCATCAGCAAGATGTACATACTGTCTTAACGGTGTGTTTGAGTGCCAATTATAAATTTCTTTTGTAGTTAAACTACAAAGCATAAACAATTAGACGCCAAACATGGTGTCATGGACACATCTTTTGCAGTTTTCAGTAATAGTCGGAATATCGTTTGAGGAGGTCGGCGTGGTATTTTTGAATATCTAGTTGATGAATAGTTGATGATGAATCTTTTTGAATATCAATTGATATCGGTTCATGCATCAGGAACACGTTGATATAAATTGCCTCCGCGGGCGGAGAAGCGCATGTCCTGCGGCGCGAAAAATAAGGGTCTACTCTTAGGCTAGTGGAAAACGATAAAAAATATCTGCGAGCATGAGTTTCTGGAGAGTTACTTTGTTATTTTTTTAATGGTTAAAGGAGCATCTTCTTTTTCAATTCTTTGTCATTATGTAGGTTGCTTTTGGCATGGACGTAGATGTTATGAGCGGAAAGGATACGACATTTAGAGATGCAGTTTCTCTGAGCTTTGAAGGAGTTCACGTTTCACAAATGAACCCTTTTCACAAGGTATTTAATTCGTGTTATTGGGCCATATAGACTAATAAATCAATAAATAAATTAATACAGTGCTCCAAGCTGCCACCATCTTAGTTAGGGGTAGGTGCGCAGTTGCTTAGATACTGACATTGATCCCAGTTTATTTTAACCCGTGCTACATAAACGCATCTACTCTTTGGTTTGTTCAAATTTTTTTAGTGGAACGTTTTCCAATATCTATACCAATGGCGCGTGGTAAAGGCAGTAAAATTTTTGCGTGAAACTGGAAGGAAAGTGATTGAAGCGAGAAAGCATGCCATGGCAAGAGGAGAAGAGGTCCCTGATGATATATTACAACGAATTATTCAACAGCAAGGTGTTTAATCAGTCTCTCAGCCACTCAGTTGCTAAGTCACTCAGTCAGTGAGTGAGTATGTAAGTCAGTCAGTCAGTCCGTCACTCACTCACTCAGTTAGTCAGGCAGTCGGTCGGTCAGTTGGTCAGTCAGTCAGTCAGTTATTAATTCATTCAGTTGGTCAGTCAGTCAGTACAGAAGGTCAGTCGGTCAGTCAGTCAGTCAGTCAGTCAGTCAGTTGGTGCAGTCAGTCAGTCAGTCAGCCAGCCATTTAGTCAGTCAGTCAGTTATTCAGTCAGTTAGTTGGTCAGTCCATCAAGCCATCAGTCAGTCAGTTAGTCAGTCAGTAAGGCAGTCAGTCAGTGGGTCAATCAGTCAGTCATTCAGTCTGTAAGTCAAGACAGTCGGTTGGTTTAGTCAGTCATTCCGTTGGTCAGTGAGTTAGTCAGTCAGTCAATCAGTCGGTCAGTTAGCGGTTCAGTTGGTCGGTCAGTCTGTCAGTCAGTCAGCCAGTCAGTTAGTCGGTTAGTCAGTCAGTCAGTTGCTTAATAAGGCAGTCAGTCCGTGGGTCAGTCTGTCATTCAGTCAGAAGTCAAGATGGTCAGTTAGTTTAGTCAGTCAGTCGGTCAGATAGCAGGTCAGTCGGTCTGTCAGTCAGTCGGTCAGCCAGTTTGTCAGTCAGTCAGTCAGTCAACCAGTCAGACAGTCAGTCAGTCAGTCACTCAGTCAGTTGGTCAGTCAGTCAGTCACTTAGTCAGCCAGTCATTTAGTTGGTCATTCAACCAGTGAGTGTATCAGTTAGTCTGATAAATATTCTTTTATCTATTGAATTTTCTAGAATCAGTTCCAAACTTCGACATTGAGGACATGTTGGATGATTTCGTTACTTTCTTCATTGCTGGTAAGACACGTTACACGTAAATGTGAAAAAAAAACCCTCCCTATCTCTCCACGCAGCAGTCGCATATTCTTAATGTTTACTAACTATTTTCATTATCATTTTTCAAGGTCACGAAACTACAGCCAGTTTGTTAAGCTTTTGTGTTCTTGAGCTGGGAAATCATCCGGAGATAGTTGACAGGTAAGACTTAAGGCCTATTTACACGGCACGACTTTGTCGCATGCGACAAGCTTACGACAGGCCTACGACATGACTTAAGAGTCGTAAGCGAGTTGTAGGTTTGATTTACACGAAACAATTCGTGTCGTAAGCCCGTCGTAAGCTTGTCGCATGCGACAAAGTCGTACCGTGTAAATAGGCCCTTAAAGACCAACCAATTTTGAGGGGAAGGAAACCCCGGGGTGGCTGGTGACTTGCGCGGGGGCTACGGGGGTATTGGTGGTTATACGAAAGTTGATGTGACCGTTAAGTTGAATTGTCGAATTTTAAGCCAAGGTAATTTTGAACCCCTGAACATTTCTCTTGTTGAACACCCCTCAAGTTGCCGTACACCATTAAAATGTAACACGACATTTGCCTTTTTCCCTCCATGCGGCTTCAGAGTTTGAAAAGCTTGTAAAATTCAAAGATGAAATCAACGTTGTCGCAGTGCATGTCGATAACTCCCTGAACGTACACAATCATCTGTTCCCGTGTTTATATACGTTTATATACGTTTATATACTGTGGCTGAATGGATTGAGGGTGTTGAAAGACGTGCACTATCAGGTCGGAAACCTCAACAAAACATGTAGCGTAAAAACCTGAGTTTTAGGAGTTTTCTTTCTGAATTTTCGTTAAATTTTAGTTTGTCTGTGGGAATGTCACAGACAAACTACGTCCCATCGTAATCTTTTTTTTTTCTTGTCTAGTTTGTTGGAAGAAATACATGATGTTCTGGGACCTAAACAGCATGTTGCGTTTGATGACCTGGCCAAACTCAAACAACTCGGGCTGGTAACGCTTCTTTTTTTGTTAACCTTTTTTGAACCGGAAAAAAGAAAACACACAGATGCTAGTGAATTCACCAGACTTTTACCGATTGCAATAACTCTGCCTCTGTGAGGAAGAAAAATGGGAAGAAGGACGAGGCAGGCCTATAAGAATTAGGTGCACTTTAAGACTGCGATCTAAGACGGATTTCAACACTCTCCCTGACAATGTGACAGACAGGAAAGGGAAATACCTCGAACACGAACGAGTGTTAGGGTCACAATGGTCCGTCTATACATTCGTTAAGGATCGTTGGTTTTTCTCTGAAACCTTAAATTTCCTCAGTTTTTGGGTTAAATATTACATGGCTTGTAGCTACAGTTTAAATGTTTTTTTTAGTGTAGTTTCTGAATTCTCTAGCGAAGTTGCCCGCAAACATAGAAGAGAAATAAGTCAAATCGAAAACCGCAGAGCTTTACTACAAGTGGCAGTACTTTCCTAGATACCTCTCAACAATCTTCAATTTACTGTCAAAAGTAATCCTGAATTGCATCGCTTTTCCATTTCTTCGAGCTTTGATTGGTCGAGAAACTTGCATCACCCTCTCAACCAATGAGATACAAAACTAAAACCAAACACCACTCTTTCACACCTGTTTTCCCGCGCTTAAACTGTTCACTGCTTGTCTTTGCTCTGAGTTCTCATTGGGTCTTAATAACATCCTCCTTTATTCTTATTAGACGTAGTGATTACTTTAGTTTTGTTTCTTGACTCTCGGTCGAAAAGCGCGGTATTAAACGTAAAGGTAAAGTTAGTTAGTTAATAGCGCTTCCTTTTTAAACTTTTTTTTTATGACTATGTTGTCAACATGATTTATGATGATGTGTATCCGCCACAGATCATAACCTCAACTGCTTCTTATTTATAATAGGTACTAAAGGAAACTTTACGACTATACCCTCCAGCAGCTGCTGGTTCACTACGAATGTGTGAAAAGGATGCAGAAATTGGAGGATACAAAATACCTGCTAACGTTCCTATCATGGTACAGTATTTTTCCATAACGCGGTTTGTTTTCATCTTGGATGTCTGTTTGACTTTGTGTCTGTCTTTATGTCAGTTTACTTAGCTTTACTTGTCTGTCTGCCTGTCTGTCTGTATGTCTCTGTCTCTGTCTCTGTTCCTGTCTCTGTCTGTCTCTGTCACTGTATCTATATCCGTCTCTATCTGTCTGTCTGTTAGTTTGTAGGTTTATTGTTTGTTTGTTTTATTTTGTTTTGCTTTTTTTTTTTGCAGTTTCTAACGTATGTTCAATCTTGCAATTGTTTTCTGTTGACGCAAATTTCAAATTTACTTCAGACTGTTCTGTTGCTCCTTCCCCTTCTGTTGACGAGAATCGGCCATCATCTCAATTTTCGTAATTTTCGTAGCTTTTACACAGGGTTATTTGGCTCATGAGCGGTTTTGCAAACCGTGTGCAGCATGTATATTTCATAATCGAAAGAATGAGCTAACACAGCTCAGAACACCATGTCAAATATTCTCTGTCAATTTTGATCAGGATTATTCCTTTTCTACGTAAATCAATTAGTAAAAACAATGACCGCTTCAGTGCTGCACTATTTGAGTTGTGCAATTTTTTTCTTCAAGGCTCTTCAACTTTTTAGAACAAACTTGTCATTACGATCTCTCCTTTTACTCCCCCAAAAGAAATAGAATGTGCTTATTGATTTCTAGTTGAGTACCTTTGCCAGCAGCCGATCTCCTAAGTACTGGACTAAGCCAGAGGAATTCAATCCTTACAGATTTGACGATGAAGAACAATTGAAGAGGTATATGGTGCTACTCTTTACGGGCTGGTTAGTTGTATTCGCTCATGCAAACTGTTACGTGACCTTTGACTCGAATACGCTTGTGCGATTAAACGAGAACCTATCCACAATTCTTTTCTTATGTGTAATGTTCTATGTACGTCATTAGGACCTACATTATATAAGCGAAAGGAACTACAGAAAACGAGAGTAAACTGGCCATGTTGTTGTAAGAAGCGAGCTTTGATTGAATTTGTGTTCAGAGTCAATGCTATTGTTTTTTAGTCATCCGACCCCAAACAGCACATTGTGTAGGACTGCCATTTGCAATAAAAGGTTGATTCGAGTGCGAGAGTTACAGTCGTTCGTGTTAGTTTTTAAAAAGGATTCCTGTCGCTGAAAAGTGAACATGACAAGCGAGGTTTCTTATGACAGGACTTTAAAGCTTCAAGGATTAATTTTCGCCTCATACAACGACCACAGTAACTTTGTCAATATTTCACCCTCGGGCATTATCCCCGGTATACAACGCAACTGTAGGTGTCTCAAATGAAAAAAGGAACTTCAAACTAATGTATGAAGAATTTTGTTTTTTCCAATGCCGCATTTAGTTCTCATTACAATTACTTCCCGTTTTCACTTGGACCCCGGAACTGTATCGGACAAAACTTTGCACAGGTAAGGCAACTAGGGAGTATTCAGTAAAGTGGGGTGGGGCTAGTGATCCACTTTTCTTTTTCCATCTATTGTACTTGTAAAACAATTAGGCACACCTACTTTTGGTAGTACCCCCTCCCTAGGGGAGGATCCCGTTTCTGTCCCAGTGCACGTTGCAAATCATTTTTCAAGAGGATTTTGTAAGCTGGAACAGAACAACCCGACCTGTATCAAAAAGGGGTTGGTGGTAAGAATTGGTTTTGATCTCTACATTACCTTGTTCTTTTTTAAATTGTAGAGTGACAAGACAGAAAGCAATGTAAATAATAATAAATTTTATCAAACGATTTTCGACATATTAGCTTCACACCAATGAACAAGAGAGTTTATTTCATGACGCTTTTTCTCCTTTGAAAAATTTCTTATCATCGCCTCGTGTTTTGCCATTAAACAGATCGAGGCCAAGGTTTTGTTGTCACGCTTCCTTCAGACGTTCAATTTTTCTTTGGTACCTGGACAGTCACGCGATGTTCATGAAAGAGTCACGCTTCGACCCAAGGATGGCGTTATGTGTACTTTGACTAAGCGAAATTAACCTACTTGTCGAGCTCTCGCTATAATGGTTCGGAAGAAGCTCCCAGAAATTCCATTTGTGAAGAAAACGGGTCCTTCAATGAAATTGCTGCATATAAAGCATATTTTGATTACCAAGAAAGACTAAGGACATCTCTAATAATTAGTAGCAACAAGTAATAAGAAAGACTAAGGACATCTCTGATTAGTAGCAACAAGTAATAATTTCGCGTGTTTTTACAGTGCTTTTACAAATTTTTGTGAAATAACTGGTTCAGAGTGCTTGAAATAGATGAAAATGCTACGTCATTAAACGAGCTTCAAAGCACTTGTCTTTCTTGTACACCTCTCTTCTGCGTCTCCTCTGCTTTCACCTTTTGTTTCCACGCAGACTCGACGACCAGTCATTCAATGAGAATGAACATAGCATGTAATTTTCGCTGCGGAATACTTTCAGATGAAAACATACCACAAACAGCGAAGACAGGAACCTTAACGGAAATTCGAGGGTATATCCTTTAATAATTTCATATTTCTAGGAGTTCGGAAATGCCATTTCTCTGCAGACAGACAATCCCAGGGGTTGGAAAACAGGTGACGTCAGTTGTTCAACACAGTATTAGGTCTACTGTTCTTTTCAGCGTTTGATCTCGACTTGATTCAAGTAATCGAGGGAATATTTTAGGGATGAAGATATAACCGTTGATTTGCAAACCCCGTTTTATTACAGTAAGGAAAATTAAGTTCTATCTATGCTCCGTTTCCTCCGTCAAATTTTGCGTCTGAGGCTTTTTTGCTCGGGAGTCAGAGGTTCAAGGCAATAATCTGCATCTGGTTAAGACTTTCCCATTGGTTGACTGGATGTAAATTTCACCTTTAAGTATCACTCTTGAATCGAATGAAAACATCATGGGAATGAAAAAAAAGCTTCACCAATTCAAGACGCTACTTGATACCTTTGGAAATGAAGCCAATTACTCCGATCATATGCCGCGCACAAGCTTGTAATGACGCCTGGAGGGGCCAGAAGATTTTGGACATCATGATAAAATTTCCCTTATCCCCACTTAAGGCTCTGTAATATTCTCATGCACCCGCCCCCCCCGTTTTATTTGCAATCCATTTTCTATAGTGTCCCCTTAAAACTCTATCAGCGACTGAGCCTCCCTCCATTCCATGTCATGCCCCCCCCCCCCAACGATTAATTTTGATTGTTCCCTTATAAGCCACTAATATTTTACAGTGGTGTTATTACGAGAAGCTATTTTGGGGTCTGGGCTAATTCAATGGCCACTGACCACCGTGAACACCGGAGAGGGACGGATTGTAAAGCTAGCGCTTCACATCTCGCGTTTTTAGCCAATCAACACTAACATCTCTTCGGTGGAGGAAGGCACTGAGAGGGTAAAGTGTCTTGCTCAGGAACACAATGCACAATTTCGTTCTCAGGGTCGCTCTTCATCCCAACCGACTCCAACCAATACCTTTTACTAACCTGGCTCAAGCCCAGGCTTCTCGCGATCGCTAAGCGCCAACCGCTTGGCTAGCAGGTCTCTTGCACTTTATCTTCGGCGATAATTTAACAACTATGGCTCAGAGGGAGAAAAACCTTAGTTGTGTTCAGTCCGAATCAAGTATAATGTTTGGTTTGAATCTTTGTGACCAAATCTTAAATAACAGAAAAAAGTTTCCAGCGGACTGTTTAAATATGGTCGAACATTTGCAAAAAAAGAAATCCTATCTTTCGCTAATTTTTGGATTTTCCCTTAAAAAGGTAATGGTTATTACGTACCCAATGCTGAAAGCCAGGGATTTAACATGCAGATCAGTCTTCAAACGTCTAAGGACCCATCAGGAAAAAAGGGAGACAGGGAGAAATTACTGTTGAAAGACGGCGCGCTTTTAATAATGATCTGCGTGGCTTGCATTATTGGGCGTTTAATCAAAAGAAACAGAATACTGTGAAGTGTTATCCATAAATATTTTCTTTGTATAAAACAGCTAAAAGACACTCAATTGGACCGAACGCACTTGTTCCTAGTGCCGTTTAGTTAATGTACACTTCACACCATCCTTGGGTCGGAGGGTCCCTCTTTCAAGAACAGCGCGCGACTGATCAGGTACCAAAGAAAACTTGAACGTCTGAAGAAAGCGTGACAGCAGAACCTTGGCCTCGATCTAGTATGAGAGAAATAATTAGCACTGACGGAAATAAAAGTTACCTGACTGATTTCTGGTCTACAGTTAAGTTAAAAAGCGGTTCTGGGATGACGGAAGTGGCTGCATAAGTTAAATTGTCACTGCAGAGGTATTCACAGCTTTCCGAAGATATTCGAGCGATTTCCGAAAATTCTTATGAAATCGCCGGCCGTAAGCCATTCAAAGATTTCCCTTCGCCGACCTCATATTGCAATTTGACTTGGAGTGAAAAAAATGCAGGGGAAAAAAAAGGAAGTTGAAGAAAATATAATCGAGTGTATCAGACCAGGTCCTTAAATCAACCTAAGACTACTTTTAGATGTCAAAATGTTTCGCTGTTATCTGTCTGCGTCCTGTCCTCCAAAGCTAACACTTACTCATGTTTACCTGGGCGAAGTTTAGTCCGATGCAGTTGCGAGGTCCAAGTGAGAATGGGAAGTAGCTGTAATGACACCTAAAAAACAGACGAGAAAACAAAACTTATTACATGTTCTTAACACAAACCCAAGTATGGCTAAGACTGTGAAACATCGCAAGACAAAAACTCTTTATATCAATGTGCCAGAGGAACCATTTTGGAAAAAAGTTAAAACAACTTGAAATGAGTCAGCAAGCTCTGCCAAAGCAACGCAAGAGGGAAAATGCCAACTGTAAAAAAAAATCTAAAAAAGTAATTCATATAAATTTTTGTCTTGTCTGAATACCTCCTAAGTACTTCGCCATCGTCAAATCGGTAAGGGTTGAATTCCTCTGGGTTTTTCCAGTATTCAGGAAAGTGACTGGCCACATAGGTGCTCGTCTACGAGAGAACCAAACGCACTTAAAAAGGCTTTCCACTGTAAACTAACTTCTTCATAATAAATTATGACCCACAGTAACCCACAACTGTCGTAACGTGACTGCGAGATATCTACCCCTGCTCTGACAGCTCAATGGTACGTAGGATGGGGGAGGGGGGGAGGGGACACTTCAAAACTTGCTAGCCATTCTAAAACAACTACCTATTCTCTTCCACCTGAAAGTAACCCTTGAAACTTGCGCTTTTATCCGGTTTTGCATCTGTTTTATAGATTTGCTTCGAACTTAAGAAATGTTGTTAACTGGAGAAACAAAGATGTGCAAAAATACTGTACAATGATGGCGACATCTGTAGGTATTTTATATCCTCCGACATCTTGACCCTTTTCAATCTTTCGTATGTTACCAGTCGCTGGTGGATGACGCCGCAATGTCTCTTTTATCACCTGAATTGATAAGAAAAAAATATATTTCATTGTCTTGATAACTTCTTGGCGCAAGGAGTATACAGTGGAACGTCACTGTATTGGCAGAGCATAACTTTGAACGATTCCAATTGATTCTCGAACTAAAGTGATCCAGGACTTCATATCTTTACTACGCAATGAGAAACTTCACATGCTTCAGTAAGTTAATACGTATTCACTAATACTTTAGCTCATCTCTAGCCACAGTAATAATAATAATCTTAATAGTAATAATAGTAATAATCTTTCCCCATCGTATCTGAAGCGGATCTTTACCAACACCTCAAATGTACACTCACACAATCTTAGAAATTCTGAGCTAAATTATTATGTCCCCAGACCCACAACTGAGTCTGCAAAAGAGAGCCTACACTACAGAGGATCTGTTCTGTGGAATAGGATTCCTTCTGAGATTAAAAAACTGCCTAGTTTGAATGTTTTTAAAACTTCGTTTCATGGGAAAGATTTCTCTGATACACCATTGTAACTCTTATTATTCATGATACAAGTTTTTGTATTTTTAACATTATAGTAAATAGTTCCTTGTTACTCATGATATAAGTTTTTGTTTTTGTTTTTGTATGTTTAACATTATAGTCGATAGTTCTTGAAGTATTTTAGTATAATTTAAACACGATTCCTAGGAAGACCATGTAAAATGATATGATTTCGTGTATAAATAAAGATTGATGATGATGATGATGACAGTTACATCGTGTCTACGCATGACAAAAATTACACCACTAAACACTAAAAGAAGCCTTACCAATCCCAACTGGTGGAGTTTAGCCAAGTCATCAAACGCGACATGCTGTTTTTCGCCCAGGACGTCAAACACTTCTCCAACCAGGCTACAATCAAACACAACAGTTTATGTACGTTTGCGCAAGTAGCAATAGGAAACAGATGTAACAAAGTGAGTTTAGAGGAGTGGTCGGTACTTTTAGTGCAAGTTTACACGACGAACTACTCAGACTGGATAATTTGGTTTTATCAATTGAGTTGATAACGTACACTGGCCACCGTAAATGGTTTCAAAGCCGACGTTTCGAGCGTTAGCCCTTCGTCATTCGCTCTGCCCAAGGGCTAACGCTCGAAACGTCAGCTTTTAAACTCTTTACGGTGGCCAATCTACACTATCAACTCAGTTGATAAAGCCAAATTATTTTGTTATAGGTAGGGAAACAAGTTTCCCATCAGCACCTTCCTCTCTCCCCCCCCCCCCCCCCCCCGCATTGAATCTTTTGCCATGCGCATTAGAGCGCTTTTCGATTGAGTGTCGTAAGACCTAAGCCACAGTAATCACAACGGCTAATCAGTCGAAGGACAATTCCTTTAGGAGCTAGTGAGAACTCAAAGTAAAGCCTACAAAACGCTAGCGACCTGGTCATGATTAGTTTCAAATTTCACATCTGATTGGTTGAGAGAGTGGCGCAGGTTTTCTGGACCAATCACAGACCAAAACATGGCAATTACAAGAAATTCCAGATACCTTCGACACCCATTTGAAAATTTCTCTACAGAAATGACTGAGGACTAATGAGTAAAAAAAGGCCAAAACCGAACCGAGCCATTAGCACTTCTCTCTTGCGGAAATTAGAAATGTGAGTATCAATCCCGAAGGTATGAAGAGTCTGATGAATAAAGGGGGTAAGTTTCTAAAGAAACTCTGGTGCTGCATCGGTGGGAGAGAATAATAGGGTAATTTAGTGTTATCAACTAGGTTGAAAACGTAAATTGGCCACCATGAAGAGTTTAAAGGCTGATGTTTCGAGTGTTATCCCTTCGTCAATCGCTCTGACGAAAGGCTAACGCTTGAAACGTCAGCCGCTAAACACCCTACGGTGGCCAATTTATGTTTTCAACTCAGTTGACAATACTAAATTACCTTATAAACAGCCTGGTTGACTCCACCTCACCTGTCCTGAATATCAGGATGGTCTCCTAGGTCAAGAACACAAAACGCCAACAAACTGGAAGTAGTTTCATGACCTACAACAAAAAACAAACAAAACTTAAACAAAGTTACTTACTCTGTGGGACAAAAGAAAAGGGAAAACAGTTGAGGCGTTCATCCTTCCTAATTTGGAACTGTTATACTGAAGTAGTACATACATGTCTAACGGGTTCCTGCCAAATTGACCAACTTTCAGGTTCATATTGGGATAAAGGGGGTCAGTTTCAAAAGAAACTGTGGTGCTGCATCGGTGAGGGAGTATACCAAGATAATTTAGTGTTATCAACTGAGTTGATAACGTCAATTGGCCGCCGTGAAAAGTTTAAAAGCTGACGTTTCGTGCCTTAGCCATTCCTCAAAGCGATGGACGAAGGGCTAACGCTAGAAACGTCAGCTTTTAAACTCTTAACGGTGGCCAATTGACGTTAGCGACTCAGTTGATAATACTAAATTCCCTTGTCATAGTGAGGTAGACTAAAGGGTTCTAAGAACCGTAATATATCATCGTAATCTCATCGTAACATCGTAATATATATCGAAAACGCCGCAACAGCGTCTCTAAATTCAAGCAAATACCACAATCTTTAACCTTGAGAGTAAGTTTAGAGCAAATTACTTGTTACTGCAAAATCATATCATAACACGATTTTTTCAATAACGCTGTACAGAAAGGTTATTTTTGATTTAGAGAAACAACTATGTAGAAAATTTGAAATCATTCACTCAAAAGATGGAAATTACAAATTATAAATACCAGCAATGAAGAAAGTCACAAAATCATCCACTAAGTCTTCAATTCCAAGCTCAGGAATTTCTTCTGAAAACAGAAAACGCAAAACAAAAGATGGTAAAGGACAAATTACGTTCAAAATTATGCTTCCTCTCCTAACATGACCCTGACCAAGGAAACAACAGATTCCGTTTGCAAACCTTGCTGCTGAATAATTCGTTGTAATATATCATCAGGGACCTCTTCTCCTCTTGCCATGGCATGCTTTCTTGCTTCAATCACTTTCCTTCCGGTTTCACGCAAAAACTGCACAGCCTTAACCACTTTTCGTTGGAATGGATACTGGAAAACGTTGAACTACAAAAGAGTGGGGAAAAATAGGAACAAGTGTCATGGTTTTGCATCGGGGTTTGCTGGAAATTTCAGCCAAATGTTTACCCACAATCGTTTACAAAAACTTTAGGCCACGAACTTTAAAACAGCACCCACGAATCATTAATAGTTAAAACTGAAACACGTTTTCAACCCCTCATAAAAAGCACCAAGTAGGGAAGCGAACGGGGGGGGGGGGGGGGGGTACTCTGAACATTATCTTAGTCCAAGATAGTAACAAGCATCGTAAGCTCAACTAATGGTATAGGGGATGGGTAACTCGGGGGTCATATCTTCAACCAAAAGTCTACCACTTACCTTACCCCTGAGCACCTTTTTCATGCAGGCTAACGTTTTTTGCGCAAAGGGCAAGTTGGAAGTTAAATCTTTAACCTTGAGGTTGAAATTACATTAGATAATGACGAGATAAAGAACACACCCGGTGGAAGATGTCAAAAGATGCTTCTTCTACTCCATAAAAACTCAAAGAGACAGCTTCAGAAAACTTGTTGTCCTTTCCACTCATAATTTCTAAGTCCATGCCAAATGCCACCTGTGAGATAGCAAGAGGGTGAGCTAGCTTGGCTCTCTCTTATGAGAATAGTATTCAAATAAATATTTAATAAGGCACATATTCCATACAAACATTTGGGCACAAAATAGAGGTGTTCTGGCCAACAACTATCCATCATGATGGAGATTGATTCAATAAAAAAGAATGTCATATATTTTAACTATGTGCATCTGACTGATTTGACGAAGATAATTACAGAGAATTAAGTGCTCTGTATGAGGATGGGACAAATCATGTCAAGGATAAAGTCTGTAGAGAAAGGAGGGGGGGATGGAAGGTAGAACATGGAAGAGCCCCTACCCCCTCTACCCCTTCGACTCAAGCGGAAAAGTATCTTATAGCAGCCAGAAAATTCTAAGAGGCAAAATAAATTAATTACCTTACAAATGACATCTAATGCTGCCTTGGTAAACTGGTTAAACATATGAATTTCTGTTTGTCCATCAGCCATTGTGCCCAGGTGTTCAAGCAAAAGGTCAGCAGTAGAATTAAAAGAGCCCATCAAATCTTTTAGACTCCTGAAAGTTACACCATTTAATATAGAGTACTAAGTGAATGGTTAGAATGTTTATGAAGTCTTGCAGCTGGGCATAATTCTTCTGTTTTACAATATGGTTTTGGTGTCTCTGTTAAGTTTTAAGATGAAATCACAAACGCGACTCCAATCAAATAATACTGTACAACATTATCATTTCAAAATCGACTTTCAAATTTCCCTTTTCATCCAATGGGGAATACTTACTTGCGATGGAAGGCTGGGTGCATTATGGCACGTCTTTTCTTCCAAGAATCGTCATCAAGGTTGGTTACCAATCCACGGCCAAGAAATCTGAAACAGATAAGTTGTACAGTTAAACCATGTGAAAAAGTAGTGTAAGTCAACAGTTACAATAACAGTGAATAGCTGGAAGTCAAATACACCCCCAGCCCCATTTATAAAGTGTTTGGCTTAGAAACTGTTACAGTATTGTTATGCAGGTAGTGGCAATTAATATTACCTTGAAAAATTATAGGGATGCTTTAAACTTTATATCTAATCTCAAAGCTTTGCAATGATCAGTTGCAAACTCCTGTTCAAGCCTCACATATTTCTCTTTAAGTACTTGTATTTTTTCTCTTAGTTGCCATCCTCAATTTAAAGGAATTAAGCCAGATCAGTAACTTTGAGTTATTACTTGTTGTGAGCAACAAATGTTTCAGTGTGGTTTTTGTAATGTTAAAATATAGTGAATGTATCCTTCAAAGTACAGAGTTCATATGTGCCAAATGATTCTGTCTCAGTTTTGGATTTTGAAATGTGTGTTGAGATTCTTGCAATTGTGTATTCCACCCATAGACACCCTTAAGGCATTTCACCTAGTTTTCAAAATCTTTATTCCTTTGATATTACAAAAAAGGGGAAAATGAAAGAGATGATGGAAGTAAAAGGAGAAGGTAGGTTGGACAAAGTGACTGAAAAGAAGCTCAGGATAGGAAACAAAGAAAGAAAGAAAGAGAGAAAGGAAGAAAGAGAGAGGGAAAGAAAGAAAGAAAAAAAAAAGACAGAAAGAGAGGTGAGCAAGAGGAATGGATTGACTATACAATTGAAGGGTGATGTACAAATCAAGGAAGAGAACAAAAAAAGAAAGGAACCAAAACAGAAAGATAAATACCTTTGTCCATAGAGACTTCCCAGTATTTTATAAGACATGGCCTCTTTAGGTTGGCACTTGACTACAAGCACATTCTACACAAAAAAAGTTAGCTTAGTTTAAGTTGACACATATGTGATCAGTTAGTGATTTTTAAAACTTGTCATAAATCTAGATGCTCATTAAAGCAAATGGGATCATGTGTACTATAGGTGGACTCGGTCGACATATCGGGCGACAGTCGACCGATATATCGGTCGACTATCGGTCGACTATCGGTCGACTATCGACCGACTATCGACCGACTATCGGTCGATAGTCGACCGATAGTCGACCGATAGTCGACCGATAGTCGACCGATATATCGACCGACTGTCGGCCGATGCATCGGCCGATATGTAGCGATCAACTGCCGGTCAAGTATCGGTCAAGTATCGGTCAAGTATCGGTCAAGTATCGGTCAAGTATCGGTCAAGTATCGGTCAAGTATCGGTCAAGTATCGGTCAAGTATCGGTCAAGTATCGGTCAAGTATCGGTCAAGTATCGGTCAAGTATCGGTCAAGTATCGGTCAAGTATCGGTCAAGTATCGGTCAAGTATCGGTCAAGTATCGGTCAAGTATCGGTCAAGTATCGGTCAAGTATCGGTCAAGTATCGGTCAAGTATCGGTCAAGTATCGGTCAAGTATCGGTCAAGTATCGGTCAAGTATCGGTCAAGTATCGGTCAAGTATCGGTCAAGTATCGGTCAAGTATCGGTCAAGTATCGGTCAAGTATCGGTCAAGTATCGGTCAAGTATCGGTCAAGTATCGGTCAAGTATCGGTCAAGTATCGGTCAAGTATCGGTCAAGTATCGGTCAAGTATCGGTCAAGTATCGGTCAAGTATCGGTCAAGTATCGGTCAAGTATCGGTCAAGTATCGGTCAAGTATCGGTCAAGTATCGGTCAAGTATCGGTCAAGTATCGGTCAAGTATCGGTCAAGTATCGGTCAAGTATCGGTCAAGTATCGGTCAAGTATCGGTCAAGTATCGGTCAAGTATCGGTCAAGTATCGGTCAAGTATCGGTCAAGTATCGGTCAAGTATCGGTCAAGTATCGGTCAAGTATCGGTCAAGTATCGGTCAAGTATCGGTCAAGTATCGGTCAAGTATCGGTCAAGTATCGGTCAAGTATCGGTCAAGTAGCGGTCAAGTAGCGGTCAAGTAGCGGTCAAGTAGCG
>NC_142677.1:13146637-13196637 GCF_964200805.1 Pocillopora damicornis | reverse complement strand
TCGTAATTAAAGGGGCACAAATATGCTTTGATACCTAAAGTAAGATGAACAAAACATGGTACTTCAACCCGACCTTTTCCAGTTCCTGAAAATTCAAGGGATTCTCAGAACACGTCGCACTCGAGCAGGCAAGGCCATGAAGCAATCGTATGGTTTCCACAAAATCACAGAAATTAGTTCTGTATGGAATGTTCGTAAACCTTCAAGTGTGAAATTATCTGTTGGACCTAATTTAAATAACTTGGTAACGATTAAACGACACCCGTTGAATTCTTCATCTGCAAATTCGCTAAATGCAAGATCCATCATCAATAAAACGCTACAAATTAAAGACTTTGTGGTTGACAAAAACATCGACATTCTTGCTTTAACTGAAACCAGGCTTAAACCCGATGACTGCTCTGACTACACCGTTCGTGATATCAGTCCCACCGGATATGCTTTTGTTCACATACCAAGACCTAATGGAAATGGTGGAGGTGTTGGCCTACTCTACAGGAAAAATCTGAAAATGGAGCAAATTAAATCGGATCCGTTTAAATCTTTTGAATTTAAAGAAGTACTGCTTCACTGGTCCTCATCTATCATACGTATTATTGTTATTTACCGCCCTCCAATTTCTGTCAAGAATGGTCTTACACATGCTGCTTTTTTTGATGATTTTTCTTCACTGCTGGAAAGGCTAGTATCTTCTACCGGCCGTCTTCTTCTAGCCGGTGATTTCAATTTTCATGTCAACGATTCATCTGACAACACTGCCAATAAGTTTCTCGACCTTTTAAGCTGTTTCAATCTGGAAGTCTGTAATGTCCACACCCCGACGCACAAAAACAACAACGCCCTTGACCTCATTATCACAAGATCTGGCGAAGAAACTGTCTTAAATTTATCCATCAATGACCCGGTTATCTCTGATCACTTTGCTGTTCTTTGCACCTTGGCTATCAAGAGACCACCTAAAGCTAAGCTCACCATCTCATCACGTAAACTGCGTACAATTGATCCAGACAACCTACGGCGTGATATTCGTTCCTCCGCCTTATATAACTCACCATCTCAGGAAATTACGGAACTCTGTGACCAGTATGAATCGGTTTTACTTTCCATTTTAGACAAACATGCACCTTTGCGCACAAGAATCATCAATCTGCGACCTAATGCTCCCTGGTACAGCGAGGAAATCAGAAAACAGAAAACAACCAGCCGCAAGTTTGAAAGGCGCTGGCGACGCTCCAAACTTGAATCAGACTATCGACTTTACGCTAATCAACGCACTATTATTCAGAACACCATTTTTAAGTCAAAAATGGATTACTACTCTAATCGTATTTCAGAGGCTGGCAACGACAACAAAGCCCTATTTCGATTAATCGACCGTCTCCTCCACAGGAAAGCAGAGAAAAGTTATCCAACCAGCACAGCAGCTGAAGATCTCGCTAATACATTTGTTACCTTCTTCGAAGATAAAATAACCCGTATTAGAAGTATACCTACTCCTTCTGAAATTCCGGATTACTTTTCCTCACTGGATATTTCCACCACTAATTGTGAGCTTAGCAACTTCTCACCTACTTCAAATCTTAAACTATCGAAGATTGCCCGCTCTGTTGTGCAGAAATCCTACTGTCTGGATCCTTTACCAGCCACGTTACTTAAAGAACATCTGGACCTGCTCCTACCATCTATTTGTAGTATTGTAAACCTGTCACTGGTATCTAGTTTTCTACCTTCGTCCCTTAAAAACGCTGTTGTAACCCCTCTTCTCAAGAAACCGAACCTGGACCACGAAGTTCTTGGTAATTTTAGGCCTATTTCGAACCTTAAGGTTATCTCGAAAGTCATTAAGAAGGTTGTGGCAGTGCGTCTTCAAGCTTATCTTGACTTCTACCAACTCACAGAGCCGCTACAATCTGCCTACAAATCATTCCACAGCTGCGAAACCGCCCTTCTCCGTGTTCAAAATGACATTTTGCTTGCTATCGATAATCGCCACTGTGTCATGCTCCTGTTACTAGATCTCTCCGCTGCATTTGACACTGTTGACCATGTAATACTGCTCAAAAGATTGAATTCTAAATTCTCAATACGTGGCACTGCACTTGACTGGTTCCGCTCCTACCTTACTAAACGCACACAAGTCGTCCTAATCGATGGAAGGAAATCGCAATCTCGTGAGCTCAAGTGTGGAGTACCTCAAGGCTCCGTTCTTGGGCCGATCCTCTACCTACTTTACACTGCTCCTCTTGCCGACATTTTACGTTTTCACGACATGCAATTTCAGTTCTACGCCGATGATACTCAGTTGTACATTTCTTTTTCCGTTAACGATGATGTGGAATTAACCAGTAGCATTGCTAAAATCGAGAATTGCTTATCTGATCTAGATAAGTGGATGGCCTTAAATAAGCTGAAGCTAAACAAAGACAACACTGAACTTCTCTACCTTTACTCAAAGCACAACCCTCAACAGTCTATACCTCCACTTCGTTTTGGTTCTGATATACTACAGCCGTCTTCATCTTCCAGAAATATCGGCGTCGTTGTCGATAGTACTATGTCAATGCTCCCTCATGTCAAATCTGTCTGTAAATCTGCCTTCTATCATCTTCGGAACATTTCCCGTATAAGGAAATTACTATCCATTAAGACCACTGAGACTCTAGTCCACGCCTTTGTAACCTCCAAGTTGGATCACTGTAACTCTCTTTTATACGGTGTCCCCAAATACACTATCCAAAAGCTCCAATCAGTGCAGAATGCGGCGGCTCGACTTGCTACCAGCTCTCGTAAATTCGACCGCATCACCCCTGTTTTGTTCGACCTACACTGGCTTCCAATTTCTGAGCGAATTAAATTCAAAATAATTCTGCTCACCCATAAAGCTCTTCACCAGCAGTCTCCTGTCTACATTCAAGACCTAATACGCCGTTATTCAACTTCAAGAACGCTCCGTTCGTCTTCAACATTGCGTCTGACTCCTGTCAACTTTAATCTCAAGTCCTATGGCTATAGAGCTTTTGCTGTTTCGGCTCCTGAACTGTGGAATAAACTACCTGATGACATTCGTTCTTGTGACAATTTAAATATTTTTAAACGTAAACTTAAGACTCATCTTTTTAAAAATTACTTTAATGTATGATCTCTTTTATTATCCATGTCAAACGCCTATATCTTAGACATCAGTTAACTTAAGACTTACTTTTAATATTATTTTAACGTGTGATATTTTAATATTTTTGTAAAGCGCTTAGAACAGGACTGGATAAGCGCTATATTAGTAGTTTTATTATTATTATTATTATTATTATTATTATTATTATTATTATTATTATTATTATTATTATTATTATTATGGTCTAAGGTCTCTTCGTTACTTCGCCGCTGTAAGGACTTGGAATTCGCTGCCGGAGACGATACGCGCTATGGCCGGCACAAGAGAAATTTAAAACTGGATTCCAGACACGCAATTTACATCTAAATTATGAGGTAATCACATTACTTATTAGAGTTTTATATCTTTTATCGTGGAATAAACCCTCCCCCCCGGGGGGCAATGAATTATCGGCCAAGTATCAGTGAAGTATCGGTGAAGTGTCGGTCATGTATCGGTGAAGTGTCGGTCAAGTATCGGTGAAGTGTCAATCAAGTATCGGTGAAGTACCGGTGAAGTATCGGTCATGTATCGTTCAAGTATCGGTCATGTATCGTTCAAGTATCGGTCATGTATCGTTCAAGTATCGGTCGTGAATCGGTCAAGTATCGGTCAAGTGTCGGTCAAGTATCGGTCAAGTGCCGGTCAAGTATCGGTCCAGTGTCGGTCAAGTATCGGTCAAGTGTCGGTCATGTATCGGTCAAGTATCGGTCAAGTATCGGTCAAGTATCGGTCAAGTATCGGTCATGTATCGGTCAAGTATCGGTCAAGTATCGGTCAAGTATCGGTCAAGTAACGGTCAAGTATCGGTCATGTATCGGTCAAGTATCGGTCATGTATCGGTCAAGTATCGGTCAAGTATCGGTCATGTATCGGTCAAGTATCGGTCATGTATCGGTCAAGTATCGGTCATGTATCGGTCAAGTATCGGTCATGTATCGGTCAAGTACCGGTCATGTATCGGTCATGTATCGGTCGAGTATCGATGGTTTAAGACTATATCGGTCGACACATTTATCGGTCGACAATCGACCGACTATCGGTCGACAGTCGACCGATAGTCGGTCGACAGTCGACCGATAGTCGGTCGATTGTCGACCGATAGTCGACCGATAGTCGACCGATAGTCGACCGATAGTCGACCGATATATCGGTCGACTGTCGCCCGATATGTCGACCGAGTCCACCTATAGTACACATGATCCAGCAAATGTAATCAAATCTTGAGTACTAATGGTATTAAACCTGTAAAAACAATTTCTTTTTACCTTAATTATTTCTGGATCAACCACCAGAAGCACAGGAATGTGCCAGAACCAGACAACAAGAACCTTGCCATACACTATATGCCTGCATGTGTAAGACAGTAAATATCTCTAAATAGCCTACTTTAAAAAGTTACAAACAGAATGTTCTTTTTGGGGAGAAAAATGTTTCCTTTAGATTTGTGCATTGCATCTTTTTCTGAATAGCCTGTATGAGCTAAAAAGAAAGTTATTCATTAAAAGTGTAGAACAATTTGTTCAGATAAAAAATATTGCATCTGATAGTCTCTATATGTAGTAGGCACTGTCATCATTAATGGAATAAAAGTATTTCTTAAGAATTAAATATCAGCTCAAGGTAGTAAGGAAGGCTTGTTTACTAACCCTAGAGTTAATCTATAGTAACCCTAATTAGACATATAGACTTCAACTAACACCCTTCCGGAATGCACAATTGTGACAACATAAGCTCAGTTAGAGTATCAGGGTTCAGTTCCCTGAAATTTTATGATCTTTTAACATACATCCTCATTATAAAGATGTGCTGAAAGAAGTATTATGGAGTGCACCACAGTGAAATTTAGGGTGACTTTTAAATATTGTAACCATTATTGCAACCACTAAGAATAATATTTAAAAATACAAGGTTATGAGCATGCATGAAAAAATAATAATAAGCTTACCATTCCAGAAACTTTTGATCTGTGGGATAACCTGTATGACGCATAGAACTTATCTCATCTGCATGGCCCTTAAAAAAACTAACAGCAATGAACTTGTAAATATTACCATTCAGGACTCTAATGTGATTTTTAAGCTGAGGTGAAGGAAGATGGAGTGGAAAAAAATATTTTTAGTAATGATACTTAATAGCAATTGATGGCAATAAATGTACATTTAATAAAAGTGAGACATCTTAAGCAAAAATGTAAGATGGTGGAAATAAGAGCATAGAGAGGTTGAGTTTTTTTAGTTTATTTTTTAATAACTTTAAGCTGGTAAAATTGTTTGGTTGCAAGTTTCATAATCTTGCTATTGACAGATATTTAGAAGACGCATTGACAGAGGTTTAGTCTGCAGCACAGTCATCAAAAGTGAGGAATGGAAAAGTCACTTACTTATGGAAACAGTGTTCACTATAGCATATATTTCTAAACCGGTATTCTAGGCATAAAGGTGCTGTGGAAATTAGATTGTGTTTAAAACAAAGATAGCATCATAATATATTTCCCTTTAATGGATCTATCGTGAACTTTTACCGAAATAAAAAGAGAAAAAAAAGCAATTGTCATCATTCACCTAAATTTAGCACCTGGAAATTAAAAGCAAAAGTTTTGCTTTTGCAAATTACCGACCGAGTCTTTTCAAATTTCAATCCTTCCTTAAAAGTGACCACTCCTCACAGACAATCTATAAATTTAAAAAGAGGTCTAAACAAATTACTTTATTTAAAAAATTCACCTGAGTAAAGTGAATTTTTTTTAATCTTATACAAAATACCAAAGGCCAGCGAGATTTACGTATGTTGAGGTAAGTCACTACTGATGTAGTTGTCGCCTCTAAGGTTAGCCTTTTAAATCACGTTAACCTCCGCCCTCCTCACGCCTCCGAATTGGCCTTCCCGTAGGATCAACCCCTTGCATAACAACTGGAGGCTCCGTTAAGACTACGGCCTTTTCTAAGCAATTGGCGCTAACAAAGGGTAAACTGGTTTGCTTGAGAGCATTCAATATCCAAGGACATGAAAACTTCTTACCTCGACATAGGTGGACTCGGAATATGCAAGAATTTTTGTCTTTTATATACCAGATAAGTCGCAAAACTACATACAAGAACTAACGATAGTAAAAGTAAGGTACCAGGCAGATAAAAAAGGAGATAAAGCATCGTGCGAGGTGGATATTTCAACTTTATATCGCTTCACGAGAAAGGTGTCGCTGTTGTATGCTCTCCTGAGAGTTGTTCAAATGTTTATTTTAATTTGAGAAAGTCTGGGATCGAGAACTTCTCGGCCCATCGCAGGGAACTGGGGAGGTATATGCAAAATTTCGCTTAAGTCCGTAAAATCAAGAATATTGGAATAGGAAATTTTGGAATTTCCTTTTATGGTAAAGCTGGATATCATTTTTAGACACTCAATCACACTTCAGGTATATAAAATTTTTCAAACCCTCTCCCTCTCGTGAAACTGATAGTGTGTATCAATACAAATGTTAGTGTAATTCCGACTCACAGGCGATCTAGAGGGCCTTATGTCTTCAGTTCTTCCTCAGTCTTTCATTGAAAACATCCCGGATTGAAAAGAAAGAAAAACCTCAAAGGCTATTGGGTTGGAGTAATCCAGAAATTTTCAATGCCTAGCCTATAAACGGGGGGCTTGGGCGCCATTGCGAAGAGCGTGGTTTCCCAAAGGAATGATTGATCGTGAACACCCCCTTCAGGCTATTAAGCGTCCTCGACATGGTATTTGCATTATTTAAGAAGGGTCATGGATGAAGGGCTTATCAGCAAAACACTTCGAAGATTCAAATACCTGCCATCTCCAGCTAGAAGAGACAGCTTTAATATTTTTCCAAGCATCACAGCCTGTGATGCTGCGAGAGGGAAAAGTGCTCGTGGAGAGCTGAAAGACAGGGAATTTACCTGGAAACTCATGATCCTGGAGGGCCTAGTATGTAGCAAATAAAACCGGAGCAATTCACATCACAATGAGAGTTGCAATAACTAAATTTTCTAGCACGACGCAGAACAACACTTTTATTCACCATATTTCTGTCCCATCAACGTGAAAAGTTTCTAAGAAAAGTTAACTTATTTTTTGAACTTAACACCTTTTTATAATGCTGAATCTAGCATTCTAAATGTATAAATAAATTTAAATACATTACTTACATTGTTTGACTAATTTTGTAAACGATAAAACGCCTCTCCTTTGCATCGCAGCCAAACTAATAGCTGCACGAAGCAACTCTAACTTTATGAGCAGAGAATTTAATTGCGTTTCTTAAACGTTAAATTCTACCATTACTGACCAATATAGTTCAAGTTGTATTTGTCTGAAGGTAGATCTCTTATTGCATTGCGTAGTATCTGATTGGTTCCACACGTCATCTAACTTACTGTAAACAATTAGACCATGACAATTTTCCACGCTTGGCGTTTGTTACAGTGCTTTTCCCGCGCATTGTGCCGCAAGTCATACCTTTTGGCTTTGATTATGCTATGAAACAATTTCTTTGATTTGTTTACTTCGCACAAAATCGCAACACTTCTCCAACTTTAGAGAAAATTGTTTGTTAGTTTGCTCTATTTCTCTGCATGTTCCACCCTAAATTGTTACTGCCAAAATTGGGAGCCCTGAACTTATACGTGACAGAAATGGCAACAAGTTTTGTATTAGCTTAAAATACTAATTCACTCAAATGTAAATCGTGGTTTGCTTTTAGAAATTCGCGTAAATAATCGAAATTTTGAGCCATTTTACAATTTGCACCACGATAAAAAATTCACTCCCTCTATTTCAGCTTGGATCCTCCAGTGATAAAATTTTCATATCAGGTACAGACTTTGCCATGTATCGTGAAAATCTGTTGTTAGTGAGCGGCGATCTTGCCAACTGTTTAGTCCCTAAATGCCTTCGCGTGTGATTAAGACTGGGACTGCTGCTTGGCCGATCGGGACTACTTCGACCCCATGAAATGGCGGAGGGAGGACTAAGGCCAATAGGAAAATACCTCTGCTGACATGGTGACACACCTGGATGGATGTCAAAAGTAATGGTAATGATAATAATGAAATAAACATCGCATAAATACCAAAAAGGCCGACTAATTCAATAGACTTTCTCTCTAAAAACGACCCCCACATAATCCAAACAAATCTTACAGTTCTAAAAAAATTGAACTCCCTGTAAAAAACTATTTATACAATGAGCTGAACTGCAACACACATTTTGATTGATTCTTACATATGATCTAGTGGACAGACGCGTAGATGGTGTCATCACTGCTTAAAGTATAAAATATAAAAAAAATATATAAATATAAAACAAATAGACTAAACGTTACCGTAGCACTGTTCAGTAATAGGGAGTTTAAGAAACGACGCCGTGGACAACGTCGGTTGAAAAACGAACTTATATTTTACCTACGAATCTCGTGACACCCTTACGTCATTTAGTTTGTTTCTCACTGTCAAAACTATCTTGAAACTGAATATGGAACACAGCGTTAAATTAGAAATAGAAATTTAATAAATTTGCCGTCGTCGTTCACGTTCTTCAGACAACGCAAAGTTTGGTCATTTCACGTTGTTGTTTTGCAGAGGAGGCAAAGAAATTTACAAAGATTTATTGTTCACGTGTACAGCCATTGTTCTGCTCTTTAAACATTTTTGTTTCGTGACGTTCCCGTTGCCGTTGCCATCGTGTTTTTTTAAACTCCCTAATAGTTCCCAGATGACCTCAAAATGCGTTAACAATATCAGTGACACACTCAGCCGCGCCTCGTATGCCACATAGAATCTATTTGTTGAATAATTTGGCATCAAAGTCTAAGAGGAATTTAATTCCTTTAACAAGAGAACCTCTGACATACTCTAGCTAATAACTAGTAAAAGACATTACACATCACATACCTGTTGTTGACTGAAAAGGACGAGTAACGGGTTGAGGCGCAGAAGCTTTGGTAGAGGACGGTTCTCTGACGACTGATGGAAAGCAAAATAGCAAAAATTTTACTGATGAAAAGTAAAAACATGACTGCAAAAAATTAATGGTGCATGAGGGAAGCTTATTAGCTGATGAATGATATTTGTGCTAAAAATTTACAATTTTAACGTCTTTTTAACCTTATCAAAAAAGTTTAGAGGGTCGCCAGAGGAAATATGTCTGAACTGCTGTTTATATGAATTTATCTTTTGCATTATTTTTTTATTTTTGGCAGATTGCAATGCCTACGACGGCGCAAAGCCATTGTTATCTCAGACTGCTTGGTACTTCCCCTATAAAAACAATTGACTAAATAATTACCACGCGTTGCTCCAGTGATTCCTGTCGTTAGCACAGCTTTGCTGAGGTTATCATGTTGTACTTGACCTGAAATGTCAGTTAAAAACATATTTTCAATGAGTTTGCTGATTCGTTCCAGTCAGTTTTTTTCTTTAATACCGCACCGATAACCGATGGATGACTTGCTCAAAATCAATCAGCTCAAAGTCTTATTGTTACTTGTCGAATCTAAGTGAGCGATTCTTGTTTTTGAAATACCTTGAATGGCGCTGGTGTGTCCATTTGATGTTTTCTCGTCGTGAGACAATTCTTCTATGGGCGTAGTGACAAGAATCACACCCGGTGGAATAGAGAGATCGTCTTCATCTGACTCAGAGTTCTGCCTGCATATCTCTGCGTGATTAACCTCGGCGTCATGAGAGTTTAATTCCGTAGATGAAGAAAGCGGGGAAGGAACAGCTAAGGGAGGTGGAGCCGGCGTATCACCCTAGTGAACACAAGGTGCAAAAAGAGTTAGCCATTACGCTTTTCATCGGATAAAACGCGCCCCGAACACACGTCATTTTGAATATTTTCTTTCTTAAGGCACGTGCGGAGCGCGAGTCACACACGTGGAAGAAGGGCGAAAACTGACAATTGTCTTGTTTTCATACGCGATCGTCTGATGTATGCTCGCCTTCGCTAGCCAGTAATCGCAAAAAAAAGGGGGGAAGGCACGCGGTGGCAGAAGGGCGAAAACTGACAATTATCTTGCTTTCGTGCACGTTCGTCTGCTCTATGCTCTTCTTCGTTCGCTCGAAATCGCGGAAAAGTAACAGATCTACATTAAGGAATAAAATGTATACAAAAGTCAAGATTTATGTGGTTGACGACTTAACCAATCATTAGAATGAACTGAAATTAATTAGAGTGCCAAAAATGTAGAACGTGTGCGTAAGTCCTCCAAGAAAGTGTGGGATCAATATCAGTATCTGGGCAACTGCCCACCTACCCCTTCCCTAACTCAACAACGGTCAATTGATAATAAGTTAGGGTTAGGTTAGGTTAGGGGAGGGATAGGTGGGCAGTTGCCCAGATACTGATATTGATCCCAAGTGCGTAACCTATTACAATTACAGGAGATATTAAGCTAATGCATAAAATCGTTTTTATACAAGGAAATGGCGAAGGCGTGACACTGAAGCATTGCAAATCGAGCGTGACGTTCCCTCCCCTTACTTCCTAATCGCTTTTACCAAGGAATAAAGCAAAACCAAAAACGAAAAACACAGCGAATGATTTTGATATTGCATGACAAGACGAGAGAATTATCAAAAAAAATCAAATCCATGTGGACTCACCTTCGCTGCCAAGCCAATGAGGTACATCCATTGGTGGCGTTTTAAATTAGTGTCGCACTAGAAGAAAAAAAATTGGAAAACATTCACATTCGGTTTCACATTCGGAAAAATTTCGTTGCCTTCTTTCCAATCCAAGGCTGCAAGTTTCCTCTGCAATGTACAAAGATTCTTCTCGCGTTTCTATTTATTTTCTCTCAATATAGAATCTATAAACTTGGACAAAATTAAAACAACGACCAACACTCTCCCTAGAATAGCAAAACGACGTATTTTAGTGTTTGCGCACAGGGTGGAGAGAGGGGGAGAGGAGGGGGGGGGCGAACTGTTCCTTACAGCAGTGATTGTTCACGGCTTAAGTGCTCACCTCTCGTAGGCAAAGTCCGCACGAGCAAAGATATCGTAGTTAACGAATGCATGCCTTACAATAAATGATCCAGCTTAACAACGGGTGAAAGGAAAATTCCATGGCCGGTTTATCAGCTTCATAAGTCTGTAAGAAGCCCCCCTCTCTCTGCTTAGTCAGTCGAGAGAGCGAAAAAAATACAATAAAACAAAAAACAGTGGTGCGTGATCGCCTTTTTCACGCACTCTGAGCTATTGTGTCAGCAGTTTTGGAAGGACTTTCCGATCTGATATTGGGCCTAAGGAACTTTCTTATTAACATTTTAAGTACAAAAGACAAATATGTAACCTTGAAGAGATGTGTTCCTCTCGCTGTGACGACAAAGAACGGAAAGCTATAATTTCCTCTTCTCGCTGTGTTGCACTTTGTGCATGACGTTAGTTCGACGGAACCTTTAAACTGCAAAATAACACAACGATTTTTGATGATATTCCTTAGTTACACACGAAGCAAGATGGGATGTGTGGGTACCGTGAGACATTCCGCTTGTACTACGTACACCCTCCAGCTATCAGTTCATCCTATGAGCCCATCTGGAGAACAAAGCGGCGCTATTGCTACTGCCATAGACTCCAAGTTGTGAGGTCTGGTTTCGAACCTAGGCTGAGCCATTGCGTTGCATTCATAAACAAAAAACTTAAGTCTTGTTTGACACTTTACCCTGACCTAAATGGTCACCGGTAAACTCACAGTGAAACTTAAAAGAAACTCTGGGGGTTGAGGAAGTGGGTAATTGTGATTGAGGTAAACTTGCACCCCATCCAAGGATAGTTACAATACCCAAACAATGCTCAAGAGTCAGATGGGTTACTACGTCCAAAGTCTGACCACAGGTAGCTTAAGCTCCGTAAAAACATTTGCACTGCGCAATGGGTGAAATACAGGGATTTTTTTTTCTATTATAGAGGGAAAAGCAGGTTAATTAAAACCGAGCTAAACGGCCCTGAATCAACCCAGAAATTTCATACGATAAAAAGGAACAACCATGCACTTATTCAAAACTAGTTCATACTTTTAGGTTGAGTACGACCCTTTGTTTTTTGTACACTTATCTTCATATTTCGCCCATTACGCAACGAGCTTGGTTTACTTATGCACTTATAAGCCCTTCCACTGTATTGAATGTGTTAACTTCGCTCATAAAGGTTTTCCTTTTTTAGTATCTTCACTCGTAAGTCCACCCTCCCTCCCTCCCTCCCTTCTCCCTCCTTCCCTTCCCCCTCCCTCCCTTCCCCCTCCCTCCCTCCCTCCCTCCCTTCCCCCTCCCTCCCTCCCTCCCTCCCTCCCTTCCCCCTCCCTCCCTCCTTCCCTTCCCCCCTCCCTCCCTTCCCCCTCCCTCCCTCCCTCCCTCCCTTCCCCCTCCCTCCCTCCCTTCCCCCCACTCAAAACTTCTTCATCTCCGACATAATGAGCTGAACTTACTGAACCTAACAAGGAAGTCAGATTTGTTTCGTCATCAGTCACCGATAACAGTTGAACAAGATTGACTGTTTTTCCTCTTAGGTAATTATTAAAGCACGTTTTGTCATCTGCTTGTCAAGCAATGTTTTCGTAGGATCTTTTCTATTATTTTTCTACTTCAGTGAGAGCTTCTTCCCTCTCACGTACTTATCATTCTTTATGTAAATCCAAAGTTTATTACCCAGTATCGAGTTCACCGCAAGCTCTGTTAAACAGCATGTAGATTGTTTTTGACAGCTGGTCATAAAAGCCTCTCGCGGAAGTTTGTGGTGTTTGGAAAAGTTCCAAAGTGACCTTTGCTTCCAATTTGCAGCAAATATTCCGCTTATCAGAAAACCTTGTGTAAAAACTCTTCCAGTTGACTAGTAAAAGCCACGTTCATTACAAACTTTTCCTATAGAAAGGGATCTTTCGATCCACAAAAAGCAGAAGGTTTCGAAAACGATGTAAGTAATATTTGTATCCAAGCCAAGAGAAGTGTCGAGTTTTCAGATGTAGAACAAGTTTTTGAATAAATTTAAGGGATTTTTCAATTAAACAACAGGATATCATTTTACTTACGTAAATGGCTACCAATTCAAACAAATGCTAAAAATATAACAAACAAAGAAAATTCTGAATTAAGTTACAACTTTCGGTATCATAGCCACATTCTTAGCTGTAATAATCTCTCTATCTCAGGCTGAAATCTACTTTTAAAAGCTAAATTACGTCTCGCTGACTTGATTACCACTGAAGATACTGATTGCAAACTAGAGACGCAAAGTTAAACATGTTAAATGATGATCACTTACTTCCTGACGAAGACTTACTAACTTACATTATCTCGGTTAGTTGTAGCTTGATCTCTGTAGAACAACATCCAAACGCCTCTAATAACAACCCAATATTGTATCCACTGCAGTCAGAAACAACAAAACGTGTTTGTCATTAGTCATTAGCAGATTTTCCCACAAAAAAACCACCAAACTATTGCTCAGGAAGTGTGTTAGTAAAACAGTCTGAAAGTACAGGTTTGTTGACGGGATAAGGTAAAATATAGATTGGACCATTGGATCCCTGGACTATTGGACAATTTTTTTGGACTATTTTTTTTGGATCATTTTTTTTTCCATTTTCTGGACCCTTTTTTGGTCTAATTATTGGACAATCTTTTGGACCATTTACGGGGGGGGGGGGGTAAACCATTAGTCCTTAGGAAGGGATGGGATGCAGTCTATCAGTACTCAAGGAGGGGCGGGAGGCAGACTGTTGTTACTGAGAGAGGGGTAGAAGACGAACTATTAGAACGCAGGGATGGGTGGGAGGTGGTTTTATTGGTAAATGCTACGGATTAATCAAGTTTTTCAGCCGAAAACCGCTCAAAATAAGGGAGTCTTTTTTTTCCGGAAAATCGTGACTTGCAAGTGAGCGGAGCTACCTTGCATTTCTATGATTAAGTTCATCCCATGCCATATGCACCAATGTAGGAAGAAATGTCGTCACAATGTTCGATAAGCCGACAATTTCATAAGAAGCTACCATTAAAAAGTAGCACCACAAACATCAGAGTCAGTAGCAATTGACCTTCTAAAAACAAAACGTAACCAATAAACTCCTCGTACAATTTGTTTTGCTTTAGCCGCTAATTAATGCATACTAATCAACCTTGTGTAAAATTATTCATTAAAAAAAGTTACATCTTCTTTGTTAAACACTCCGCTCAACTCCTACTCTTTAAGAGAAAAAAAAGATAAAAAACGGAAGAGTGGGCGTGCTTTCATCGAACGTTAAGTCAGTACAGTATTGAAATTGTATAAATTGCTGACCACTCGATCAGTCTGGTCAAGACTCGTACAACCTGTCAATTGTTTCATTAGGCTTCCTGGGTGAACATTGATCTTGTGAGAGCAAAGTTAGAAGATACTGAATTTGTCAGGCTCAAAATTTTTCAATGAATGCAAGCTTTCTCACTTATCATTAAAAAAGCCTCTGTTGCGTCTGCTAATAAATGTTGAGGCGTCTGTTTCGCATTCTCGTGACAACAGCCCTGTGCAACAGCCCGTAAATTTTGACATAAAAATAGTCGGAAAACCGCTCAAAATAATTTTCATGATCCAGTAAAAAGATCATCAATCAGTAGCATTTACTAATACAACCACCTCTGCCTCCTACCCCTCCCTGAATACTAATAGGTCCAAAAAAAAATAGTCCAATCAATAGTCTATTAGTCCAATGGTCCGGTCCATATTTTACCATATGCCCTTCCTTTACGAACCACACGCGCAATATCTACTTAGCATTGATTACTTACACTAGAACTAAAGATTATTCGGCCATTTTTCCTTTAATCCTCTCGAAATTTTCTATCACAATATAGAAAAAGCCTCCCCAAAGTTTCTTTTTTCAATCTTCGCAACAATAAAATACCAAAAATTCGGCCTCTTATTGCGGGTTTTGTAGACACTGGCGGGTTTTGTAGACACTGGCGCGTTAAAACCTCAATCGAAGTTGAACTGTTAGCTAATTTGAGCGAAATTTACATAGCGCTTGATCATATGTGCCATATATCACACGTTGGCATCAACTACTTGCCTCCTTAAGAAAAAACTCTTTTTTAACATTAATGACATCCAGTAGTAAACTAAGACCCCTGTTCAACAATGTTTATTTCTGCAGTTACCTGTGCCAACCGGAATGAATACGTTTTTTTTACTCAAGTGTAGCCAGTATTTTTTCAACCGCCAACAGTGAAGTACAGCTTTTCGCAACCATTTCTGAAACCGCTGTTCGAAAATCTTAGTCACCACGAAAACTTTAACTCACCTTGTTTCGTCCTTCTTTCCTGAGAAGGTAATCTTCGCAATATTTTGAACTTTCGTTCGCCATACGCCTGCCTTTGGAATATCAAATGGGAAATCAATCAAAATAAATTTCATTTCATTGATGTAAAATTCAAATACCAACAACTGTCCAAAAACCAATGTAGGGAATTAACGCACCAGACAATTCTTGCCCTGGTTAAAACGCTTTTCAAATTATACACTCGCCATATGTGGTAGAGTAAAACACGAACGTTCTAAATCATTGATAAGTTAAGATTACATTAAAATTCACACATCACTATGTAAGCGATATCATTCACCTACAATTTATGGCCTTTTTAAATTCGCTGTTCATCACGTAAAATTTATAATCCTTGTCTTCGGTCTAAAATATTGTTTCATCGAATAGAAGTCGGCTGCATTTATGACGTTGTGATAATGCCACGACCCGTATCCAGAAGAGAGGGCAGCAAGGTTTCAATGCGCTCAAACCCGTGTCAAACAATTCCTCATTCCCGTCGAAACTAAAAATAAACGGCCACGACAAGCCGGGCTGTTTGGGTTTTTCAACAGTCTCGCCTTACCCCAGCTTTCAAGGTGAACATTTCGATGAGTTTATGTAAGAAAGAGAGGATTGTCCAGCTACTGAGACCTCGATAACTTGTCCAAATTTCTCAAATAAGGAGAAAGAAAAATTCTTCCCGCAAATCTAGCCGGCGAGGCCGTCTGGCAATAATAATTATGACGAGAATTTTAAAGTGGCAGATTGATAGATTCAATTCAATGGCAGATTGAATTTCACTTTATAAATCAAATAAATATATCAAATAAATCAAACTCCCGTTGAGAGTGAGAAAGGAAAAAAGGAAATGAAGGCGAAAATAATGACAGAGCGTGTAACAAAATATCGAGCGACGTCGAAGATCAAGCTAAGGGATCAATGAACATTCAGGACATTTCAGGAAAAACGCCGGATTCTTTTAAAAAAAAAAAAAACAACTGACTTACCTATTGTGTAGATCTGTGGTTTGTCTCGTAAATATGAGCCCTTATCCCATATCTCTATCGACACGTGAAACAGACATTTATGTCATTGTACCTGATCTTCGCCATGTTGTATCCCAGCAACAACCGCTTTTTGTTGGCATAGCGTGACGTCGCGCGTTACATCAAATAAAATGTAAGGAAAAGCCCCTTTGACGGAATTCTTGGCGCAGAAGGAAAATTGTAGAAATTGGAAATAAAAAACGGTTTTTCATGAACAGAGACACCCCTTTAGTAGAGATGAGAGAAATTTTAAAGTAAATGCTATACTATTCGCCAAGCCGACTTCTATTGTACATTAGGGTACGTACTGTACTGTTGTGATTTAATTTATCTATGATGATCGATGATATTTTAGTTGAGACAGTAAAATTGTGTAATATCGGTAACTAAGACATCGTGAAACCAACTTAAGTCTGTATGATTCTCGTGCAAAATGATTGCCAAATGATATGCGTGATTCTACTAACAGTAAAACTAATTGCCTGTCTGTCTGAGTCTAATTGAGCTTGATTAATTTCCATAATAACGAAATGATGACACGTCAACTCAAGATGATAAATGTGTTCCGCTCTGGGAAAGGTGCATATGCGCAAGCAGGGCAGTCTGAGGGAAGACGATAAAACTGCCGCCCCCTTTTTCCTCTGGTAGTTTCAGAGAGTTTTCGTAACCAACCTTCTCACGAGTGTCATAATGTTAAATTATTTATCTACTTTTATTTCAGTGCTTTTCTTGTTCAAAGGCACTCGTATCGATATATTGTCGAATATCAAAATATGTAATAAAGATCTAAAAACTATTAAAATGAACGTTGCCTTATATATATTTAAAATCCGCACGGAAAGCGAAAAGTAGCAGTTTTTCTTTTTTCGAAATAGCAAGGAGTAAGGAACATAGATTTTCTCCTGCAGCGAACCCTACTGTACTACCAACAAATAGGGGGAAAGAAACGAGGCGAGCTGCGGGGTGGGGGGGGGGGGGGAAGGGGGGGGAAGGGGGCTTTCACTATCACCAACGTTTGTTCTGCCCTCCTCTTTCACAATTTTCGTAATGCGTCCCTAGCTATAATGAAGAGCATGTCTACATTTAGCTAAGCAAAAACACACCCCTTAGTACAACATAGAGCGGATCACTTCTTCGTATTATTTCTTCTGTGTACTTCGGGGTGACTGCAGATTTTCACTCTTGCCACTTCAAATTTTAATGTCTCGCAGGAAAGTGTGGATAATATTACCCTGGTGACGAATTCAATTTCAACTCTTTCCTACTATTTTGATTGTTGTGAATAAGTGAATACTGCAATTCACTTACCGGTACGTAGCTGAAATGGGCTACGTTCCACTACTTCAGTAAAGGAAGATGGCGCTGTGGTTTAAGTCTGAGATAGGATCATTTCATTCCATTTTGGGCTCGATCATCCTACGCTTTTGGAGATTATCAATATTTCAAAATCCAAACATCGTATTTCGTCGCCAATTTGTTAATTAATATTTTTGGCATGTGGTATAGCTCAGAACCGGTTCAAGTTAAGCCCATGATAAGTGGAAATAGAGTTGTTTTCGAGGATATGAAAGTAGGCTTGGGTTTTTCATTTCCGCACGGAAAAACCGGGAAAACTGAATTTTGTCAAAAAGGGCAACGCTGGCCGTTGAATCCAGAATTCCAAGAAAATCTTAGCAGTTAGCACCGTATCCGATCAAGAGACCAATTAAATAAGCTAACCTTGCAAAGCAAACGACACCAGGTCCAATATTATCCCTGCTTTCGTTTCAAATTCTCATCCGTTTCCCGCAACGAAATTGTTTCTAAATAACAGCTAGCGGCAGGTGTCTGTTTTTCTTCCCATATTCCGCCACATGTAAGATTTCAGAAAGTTCTCGGGTAAAATGAGCTTCACCATGGACTTGAAAGAGGATAATCAAACCATTTAATCCTGTAGATCGAGAGTCCTTTGCCACATACGTTGAAGACAGGAAGAAAGCCGATACTAGTACAGATGTAACACACTCAAGCATTTGTCGCTGGGCAAAGTATGTAAGTTGTCACTTTTTCGATCATGTACCATCTTTTTTATTTAACGCGGTCAACCTAGACATTCGCTCTTAGTTTTTTCTTGAAGTATTCCTCCTACATTCCTATTTTTTTTATTTAAAATATCCTGTATTGCCATAACTCCTAATAACGCATCGTGGATCTATTGGAGGATCCGATTCATTTATCAAACAATCTAACGAAGTGACATAATACCTCCTCATCCCTTTCATCGTTTCATTTCAGTGGTTAACCAATCCATATCTGACAGCCAGTTAAACAGGAAGAAAGTAATGCGCTAACAAATTAGAAAGATGATCACGACGACAGTGCAACGATAAGATCTTTGATGTATAGTTATCCGTTATCCATAATAGCCCACGTACAATGTAGGAGGAAAAATTACAGATCAGATCTCAGTGGGTAAGAGACGAAACTCAGGAAGAAATCGAACAAAAAATTCCACAAATGTCTTTACACAAGTCTGATTAAACCATGCATAAATATATTACTTTACATTAAATACTATTTACATTAATAGTTTTTCCTCAAGTTTACATCATGCGTGAAAATACATACTGAGTTGTACCACTATCATATTTAACCCTTTAACTCCCATGAGTGACCAAGACAGAATTTGTCCTTACAATGTCAATACAATAACAAGCAGATAGGTGACAAGAAGCAGTAAACACATCAATTAGGGGATTATTAGATGATCCAATACCAAATTCTCCTAGCTGACATCATGAGAATTGTCCAACAAGGTAAGGAGAATTACTAATGAGATCCTGGGAGTTAAAGGGTTGAGGGTGCTCACCAGTAGTCAGGATTGCCTCATTCAAACACCCCACTAATGAAAAGAATAAATAGGAAGATTCTTTAATTTTGACTTTTGCTCCAAGCTCAAGACAAATATCTTTCTCTGATAATTAAGAGGTCAATCAGAATTGCTAGGCTTGACCAGTAATTTCCTTAATTGTACTTATGGTTTAATGAAAGGTTTGTCACAGCTAAAGAAACCTATCCAAAATGACCAACTGCATTTTAACTTTACTGGTCTGGGTATTCAATTCTGGCCATGGGTAAGCACCCTCAAATACTACGAGCACTAAATCAATAAGAAAACATAATCATTCAACTAACACTTAGAAGCTATGAACCAATATCAGTATCTGGGCAACTACCCACCTATCCCTCCCCTAACTCAACAACAGTCAATTAACAACAAGTTAAGGTTAATGTTGGGTTAGGGGAGGGGTAGGTGGGCAGTTGCCCAGATACTGATATTGATCCGAAGCTATGATATTTGTAATAAGGAGCTTGAAGAAAAGCAAAGTTCACTATATAGATGGCAATAATCTTCTACAAATGAAAATTAATTGCAGTAGTTGTTACATTTTAGTTTTAAGCTGTCTCTAAAGCTGCAGTTCTGTTATTACATTCTTTAAATGTAGTATCTACCATATGTACCTTTCTTAAATTGACTAATGTTTTAATTCAAACTGATCATCCCAATTTATAAACTTGACTCATTTGTTTCCACACCTTTGCCTTGGAAAAATAGACTGCAAACGCTCTCTTAATTCTTTCAAATGTACTGTCTATGCTTGATTTGTTGTAAAAGGGGGAAGGATGAGTATCCATACCCTCCTTCCTAAACAAAGATAGTCTCACTAATCAGAGACTTTACAAAGAAAAATAAAAAAATTAAATAACTGAGGTAATATGGAAAGCCTATTGAAGACAAGTTCATTTTTCTTGCTGATAATTTAAGTGCCTCAAAGTTTGAGCATAATAATCAAAACCATTTAACATGTAATCTAAAGAAAAGATACTGAATATTTATCAAGGTTAGGCCTAAGTAGGCCTGCCTGTAATTTCTATATTCTTTTAACTTTTTGGCCATGTAAAGAGTTCCTGTTTAAAATTCCCTTTCCCATGCCCAGGTGTCACCCAGTTATCAAAGTAAAATTGCAAAAGGCTTATGAGTAACACGTGGCATAACTGTGACTATTACTGTCAACCCAATATTATACTTACTCTACATGTACAGAAAACAGTGCAAGTTGTATTGTTATAGTTGTTTAAGTGATGTATTTCAGTTTCACAAGAGTTTCCAGTATATTCAGCTTTCTCCAAATTCACCCTGCTGCTCCACAAGATCCCGATTTTTCATAAGGTGACAGAAAATGCAAAGTGTGAGAATTACCATCTATTTCATAACAAAACTTCTTGTTAAATCAATGTTTCTTGTGCAGCTATGGTTACACAGGGTATAGAAACGCAGTCTACCATTCAAGCAAATAACACCAGAGATTTTTGATTATAGTGGTTTGCCTTAGTACAAATCAGCACCAAGAGGTTAGAGAAACCAAATCAATTGCAATAAATGCCAAATCAATAATAAAATATACCTTTCTTTAATACCATCTGGGGGTGGGTGACTGAGACACATGAACTAAGATTCATGTGAAACCATCCTTCGGACAGACTGCTTTAAACCCTAAGAGTGACCAGCATCAAATTTCTCCTAATAATATCACCCCTGAATCACACATTAAGGTCCTGAGAATAAAGGAAATGATCACAAATGAAAGAAGCTTTTGATTGGTAAACAAACTCTCATTGTCAGCATCTTAGGAAATGAATAAAAAGCAGTAAGGAGAATATGCATACTGATTTTAGGGTGTCAAGGGTTAACTATGTACCAGTAGTTACCACCATGGAAGGTCTTGACAAGTCTTCCAGAAGTCCCTCCCTCCTGAGTCGTGCTCTTTCATTCTTAAACCATGTATTCACATGTCGAGCTAGAACTTGTTCTCTTGTTTTGCGCTGGTCCAAGTTGTTTAGGATTTCGGCATATCTTGTCAGATCTTTAATATCTGGTTTGGGGTTTTCTTCATACCATTTCCTAAGCAGTGGAATTTCAACAGTTGAATTGAATACAATTTTCTTTCCACGTAGAGTGGCTAACATTTTCTTTCCAGGTGAGGATGAACCATCTTGCTCTTGTTCTTTGCTCAGCTGAGAATGTTCATACCATGCAGCAAACAGTTTTATTTTTTCTGACGACAGACGGCAAGGGTATTGGTCTCTGGATATCTGTGACAGCATGCCCTAGTAAAAACCAATACTAAGTTAATTTAAATACTTTAACTCCTACAAACCATTAACATGTAACTTCTCCCAAAGATATCCTTACATTATCCAGCAAAAAGGTTATGAGGATACTCAAACTGATCAGGTCAAAGTTGTTATCTTGATATAACAAAAAATTCTCATGAGTAATTTACAAGGAGGGGAGAATGAACGATAAGATCTTGGGAGTTATAGGGTTTACAATGTTCAAGTTTTTCTTGTTGACAAGCATTTCAAGTTTGTTCAGGAAGAAAATTGCCAGCCAATTCTAACTGTTTGATTATTTTGGAGGTAGAAAAAACCCAAAACAGACTGCAACCATGCAAACTCTTTGTTTAAATAACATTTTTAGCACTTTTATTTTTCTTTAATCAATTGTAATTTTATCTTGTATTAATAGATTCTTATCAGCTATCATTTTTTCTCTCAATGGGGTAAAAATGTTGTTGTTTTTAAAAAAAATAACTTTTTTGCTGCATTTTTATAAAAATTGCCAAAAGTTTAAAGTTTAAGATTATACTTCCACATAAAGTACACCTCCAATTTCTTTTTCTACCTATACAATACCTGTGAAAATGGACACAGCATACGTTCTAGGTGAGTTTGGCTGTAGTACTCTAGAAGTTTCTTGATAGCTGTCTTGACTTTTTGATCATCCCAATCCTTACTGTAAAAACATTGAACAAACACTAATGTCAGTAAAATATCTTACAGTAAGAATACTCTGTTACTTTTTGACAGTCACAGACTTTTTTTTTCCCACACAAATCTAACACTAGGCTAATTTCTGGAGTGACTTGGGACTATTTCTTGTGCCATTAGGGTTAGCCTCATGGTTAGCCATTTAAAAGGTATGTGAAATAACACTACTGATCATCCCACAAGTTGTCCGAATTGTAAAAACCTCTACCCTGAATAGGAGCTAAACAGGTCACCATTAATGAAAGAAAAAATTGATTTGTTACACTAGTGTCTCAAAAAATAGTAACCATTGTATACATTTCCCCATGCACAGTATTTCTAGTAACATTCTGGAGAGGAAATTTTGTTTATCCCACCCATCAAATCAACATAAATTACATAAAAACAATAAGCTGTAGTATTATACCCAAGTTGTTGATAACTAGCATATAGCTATGGAATTTTTTCAACTCACTCATAACAAAGATGAACATGAAGGCTGATTGCTGCATCTTTGGCAAATAGAATCTCACCAAATGAATCAAGCAATGTCACTTCCAGGTCACCTGCTGAGGTGAAGTCTGCAAGTGGATGTGGTTTCCAGTGGTCACGCACTTGAATCAACACTGGAAAAAAAAAAAAGCAAACAAAACAGTTAACCCTTCACACCCCATCATCTGTGTGTATTTTCTCCCTATTGTTCTCTATATATTTCCTAAGGTGCTGACAAGGAGAATTTGTCCAACAATTAACTACTGCTTTGGTTGGTGATCATATCCTTTATTCTTGTTACCCTTATGTTTGATTCAGGGGTGATATGAGAGGAGAAATTAAATGCTAGTCAATCTTAGGAGTCAAAGGGCTAAAGGGGATACATCAAGGAAGCCTTATCACTTAACTAGCAGAGTGTTTCCCTGAACATATCTCATGAGGTAGGTTTCAAAAGTTACCAGACTTTTAATGACCTGCTCCTAGTTGCCTTGTTAGCTCAGTTCAAAGAGCACTGCATCCGTATTGCAAAATACATAAGTTCAAATCCCATATAGAGCAGAATTTTTTTCAGGCCTTATTTTAATAGCTGCTTAAGTAGTGTTCATCACTGCAAAGATTGCTTTAATATTCATCTCTTAAAGCACAGTTCACATATATGATTTTTAAAAATGTTCACAGTTTCAGATTTTTAACAATAGCAAATTGTTAATAATTTGGCTGGAAGAGTGCAACTCAGGTACTTAGGCATTTTCAAGATGTGTTACAGTCAACAAAACCTCTGATGTGAAAATGATTTTTTTGACTTCTCTACTTTTAAAATTAGGCACTTTTGGAACTTGAAGATGTCCTAATAAATATCAATACTGATTTGGGCTCTCTTTTCCAGAATACATGTAATCTAGTTTCATCTCCTGTAAATTAATTTGGTATAGTCTCTATTCACTTGTATTTATTTGGTCATAACTATTTTAAAGTGAACTAATTAGATAATTCTGCTTGTTAAATGGTAATCATAGCCATCTTACGAATGAAATGATGTTTGATACCATCTCAAATCCAATATATGCCAGTGGAATAAGACTACTGTGGAACATATCTTTATTCTTTGTTGCATCCATTTTGAAATAACTGGTGATCCTTGCAATTTGACTGGCTCTTGGTGATGCAATTTATTCACCAGTCGCACAATTTTATGCTCTAAATTGCATCTTTTTCCCAGGCAATAAGACAGCTTTACTAAAACACCACAACCAATCAGACTTCAAGGCTTATTTAAAAGGAAAACGAAAGACAACTTTTGTAACTTTTTACAAACTAACTAATACTGGACCATATTTGTATATATTTAATAAAACTTGTATTTGTGCAATCAAATTTTTTACTTCAAAATACCAGAAGTTGTAATAAAGTGGTATATGAACTTTGTGTCATGCAATTTTGGTCTGAAATTATAAGTGTTATTTAAAACCAAACTTGCCAAGCATGCCTGTTTGATTTTGAAATCACGCATAGGATTTCAGACTAAATTGCACTCCACTCAGTTCAATTCCATTATAAATTATGCCCAAGCTGACCCTTAACCATTTAAATCCTTAGACTGACCAGTATCTAATTTTTCCTTACAATATCACCCCTGAATCACATATCAGGAAATGATCACTAATTAAAGCTCTTGATTGTTACACAAATTCTTCTTGTCAGAACCTTAGGAAATGTAGATAAAAAAGTGTGGAGAATATGCATAGTGATGATAAGGTGTAAAGGGTAAATGGAGCATGATCGATCAAGTCTTCTCGTTTTAATGGCATGCTAGAATTAAGCAGCTGTTTTTGCGCGCAATTGTAAAGGATGCGCAAATTATCAAAAGGTTGAGGTAGGGTATATGCAAATTATGCTCAGAACAAAATGCATTGGAGGAAATATGAGTACAACAGCGACATATTTATGAGTACAATATTATAGCGTTGTTTTTTAAATAGGCTTATCAATACTGAATATTCCTTGTATTAAATTTGGTCACGTCTCATTGAAAGTTTGCCAATACTCTTCCAAACACACCCTCCCCTCCCCAAGTATCAAAGAATCTGGAATGTAATAAAGATTTGCATCTCCTGTGACAAACAACAAAAACAACATGTAGCGCTGATTACATTGTATAATCCACGGAACAAAAACGGATACAAATTCAATTTAACGCTTTATGTAGTTGCTTAGGGGAACTAAATTCTGACCAAATACTCGAAGTCTTGTAGACAAATGAAAAAAAAAAGAACAAAGAAACACCACATTCTATGAAATGAATAATAAGTCTTAACAGTATGCTTATACCTCCAGGGTTTTTAAATCTTAATAAATTGAAAGGAATAATGAACTTAAAAGGAAGCATTTCACTTTAGCTATCGTCTGTTCCTGTGAAATGTTGAAATTTATTTAGAGAGATCGTGAGGGAAACAATTCAAACAAAATCAAAGCCATGTACTTCTTACATCAATAGAAGTGATCTAAATGTGGGTGGTCAGTTCCCCATCGATCAATGATTCGAACCTCAGGCTTCGCGAAGAGTGTATTGTATCTAACAAAGTTTAAATGTCAGGTTAAAAAAATTCAAACGAAATGAAGCTCACTTATCCACTGACCTTTGGCGTTGTCCGCTTTCATGATAATTTTACCATCTATTTCTTGCTTTTGGAACATGTCGCTCAACACGCTCGCTGCAAGACTCGAAAGTTGTGTGCTGGGAGGAAGTTGGATGCCGTTTCCCCTTGCGACCGTTTCTACCTCTAGTCCTTCTTCTGTGAAACTTGGGTAGTGCACAAAACAATTAAAATGGATTAAAGCCTCTTCTCCCTCCATCACAGATCTTCGCTCAGAAAGAGGTCGGCAAAACAAGTTTTGCAGTTATTGATCCTCAATCATCTTGAAGACAATATGTAATTTATAAACATTCAAGATGGCGGTACCCTATGAAATTTGATACGAGATTATATTTAATCCACCAATAGTTTATCAGGAAGCCAGTGACGCGACCAATAAGGATTGAAGATTATTATTAACCAGCTGTCAAAGAAAACCTTTAGGGATTATCAAAAGCCCCCCTCTAACGCCCGAGGAACAAAAGAAAATTTAAAAACACATGGACAGCACACTTCTACGTTCTTTTCACTTATTTATTTTCGACTTAAAACATGCTATCTTCCTATTAGAAAAGGTGGAATTTCAATTAAATGATAAAACTCACGAAATTCGTCTTAAAAAAATTCTAAAAAACTGTATATTTCATCCCGATGTTTTTAATAATCTACTCAGACTCGATTTAAAAGCAATTCTTACAACATAATATATAATCTCTTAAGAAAATAAAATAAAAAAATCTGAAAACTTACATTAACCTTAATCTAGCAAACGCACCAATTTTCTGTTCCATCTGTTCAAGGCGTTTCTATTAAGGTTGTGACGAATTAAAATCTTTAAAAAAAAGTCGAAACCATTAATGCCCAAAACTGTTCCCTTTGTATTTTAAGAATCTTAAGGAACCAATGGTAAGGATTCAATTGAATTTTTCGAAGCAAAAAAACGTTGGACAGCATTAAACCACTCAATTACCAACTTATTACCAATACTACTAACATTTGCCTCGTTTAGACAAGTTTCCTAGAAAACAGTTGAAATCAAATGCTACCTGAGATCTGCATACAAGGCACTCAGCCGATCTAAATCACTTGCACTTGATTTGATTAAGTTCCCACCACACTGGCGAGTTGATAGCTATGAGTAAAAGCGAGCCCCTGAATACAAAGTAACACATGGTCGCCTCTGGCCAAGAAATTCTAACTACCTCATTACAAAATAAATTGAACACCTGCTTAAAACAGCATAAAGAAATTCATCTCTAATAACAACCTATGCCCTATATACGACTTCATATATATTTCAAATTTTTAAAATTGATAACACAAAAATGCTCCCCAAAGCAACTTAAAGTGTCAGCGTAAATTTACATTTCTCTGCGTAATGACTCCCTTTAACATCTTACTCTTCTTCCCGTGCTGTCATTCCATTCTTTGTGGTAGTCCACTCTTCTTTAAATTAAAACCATTTTTTTTTACTTTAACCAAAGCAGAGTATTGACACAAAACAAAATGTCATAAGAACCTTTACAAGTTAAAAAAAAGACTGTATGTTAATGTGAAAACGATCTTCGCAGCAATGAACACTACTTAAGCAGTAGCTAAAATACAGCTTGAGAAAAAAAAAATCCGGATTTGAACCCATGACTTCTGCGATACTAGTACAGTGCGATACCAACTGAGCTAACAAGCTAAATGCGAGTTGATTTTTACGTTGGTTCGTAATAAATACGTGAAGTGATGAAAAAATGACTGTGATCTCATGAAGATATGATCGCCTTATTTCCACTCCTGCTTAAGCAGTGTTCTTTATTACGAAGATCGCTTTCATATTAATCTCCTAATCCGCAATTCACATGTATGATTTGCACATATTCACAGACATTTTATTCATCAATTCATGGGTATATTAAAAACCAGCATAATAATCAGCTCCCAGTTGGCTTGTTAGTTCAGTAAGAAGAGCACTGCACCGGTATCGCAAAAGTACAGAGTTCAAATCCCGTACGGGACTTAAGACTTTTTTTTTTCTTTTCAGGCCTTATTTTCATTACAGCGAAGACTGCTTTCATATCAATTTCTACATCCATAGTTCACAAATATGATTTTAATACATTCAAAGTAAAAAATGTATGTGTCTACATATCCTTCTCATAGAGAGGCCACCGAAATTTACTATTTGTTGACTCCTGTTGATTGACAAGCTCCTGTAATGACTTCATTTCATGACCAAAAAAATTCTTTCCCCTCCTCCCCGTGAACGTTCTTGTGGTGACCCAAACATCGAGGGGTCTGTGGAAGGAATTGACGCTTGAGTACTCATTAGCAGAAGACGACGTAATTTATTTTTCAGGGATTGTCCCTTTTTACATTGTGAGCAAACCAGTTCATTGTTGTCGAAAAGCTGTTGTTGATAGCGTGGTCGAATTTACTCCTGAAGTCTCTAAGGGCATCTTCTTCCGATACGGGCAAGAGGAGTGTTTTCCGCAAGTAGCCAATGTCATCAAGTGACCGCAGTTCAGGGAGGCCTGCGGATAACATCATGACGAACAAGTTGATCAGAAGTGGGCCCTTGCGACGCAGTATGAGAAAGGCTTCTTCACAAAGTTGTTGAAATCTTAAGAACAAAGAAATACAATTTAAACGGTGAAAACTTATGATGGAAACTAGAGAGGATGGAAGAAAGCTTATGTGGTGATCACGTCCTCAACTTCGTACTTTCATTCTCTTTCCAGCTGCAAAAAGGGGGGGGGGGGGGGGGAGAAGAGCAAGAGAGAGCGAAAAGGAGAAGAACTGGGGAGGGTGGGGAGGGGACAAGAAAGAGGACTCCTCAAAAACGAGATTGTCATTTCCGTTAGAATTTACTTGCAATGGAGTTAACCTGAACAACATCCTTGCATTATCACACCTGAATCACAAATAAAGTTCACGAGAATAAGGGAAGCGATCGCCAACTCAAGAAGTTCTACATTGTTAAACAAATTCTCCGCACCTTAAGAAATACACAGAGAACAGTGTGAAGAGCATGCATACTGTTAGGGCGTGAAAGGTTAAAGCAAGCTTTTACCTTTTAAACTCGTTCGTATCTCTTCCTTTACCCAAGGAAATCACATGTACAAAATGATCAGTAAGTACGAAAGGCACTCTTTCTCGCCGCACGCCAAACTTGCTCTTGAAGTTACCCAAGATATGGCCGAAGTCAATGTGAAATAACTGCAATCAAAACAAAAACGCAGTTTCAAAACTCAGTTTAAAATTGGTGCTGAATCAGTGAAAATCTTAGAACAAAATTGTAAACTTCCTCCAACCAATAACGAAAGTAGCTGTTGGAGACAATGCATGTAAACCCTACGACCACACATTTCCGTCAGTCATCATCAGTAAACGTACCTGTCCTGTATTCTTCACCATGATGTTATCGCTGTGCCTGTCACCCACCCCCAGAACATATGTGGCCACACAGTACCCCGCACAGGAGAGCGTGAAACGGCGTACAGCTTCGAACAGTCTACATGGGAGATATCAAGACACAAATCTTGAATTTTACATAACACATTAAATACTTTATTTCCTTTTTAAAAAAAAAACATGGAAAAGACAATTTTTTAAACAAGAACAGTGGGAGAGGGGAGGGGAGGGGAGGAGGAGTAAGGGGCCTGGATCAGATGGGTTGAGGGGATGTTCATCGAACATAATGAAGCAGAACCTATTCAATCCTAAAGTACGTTCGATACTTATTTGAAAATTGCTTTCAATCCTTTGACCTCTAAGAGTGACCAGCATCTAATTTCTCCTTACAATATCACCCCTGGACATTTAGGTCACGAGAAGAAAGGAAATGATCAGCAACTAAAGAGGCTCTTGATTATTCCACAAATTCTCTTTGTCAGCACCTTAGGAAATATACAGAGAACAGTATGGAGAATATGAATTCTGATGTTAAGGTGTAGCGAGTTAATGCTGTCGCTGAGCACTTTCGTCACTCAATTAAGCAATACTCCATGACGTGAACAGGATGCGAATACAACGCATGCGCAGGCATCTCTTTGAGAGACTTTATTTTTAACCACTTACTCGTCTTCAGTAGAGTGATAGTCCTTGAACCAGTTCCAAATACACTCTTTGGCAAAAACAGCAGTCATTCCTTTCTTTTTCTGAAGCTTGGCTATGGTCTCAGCTTGGTGCACAACCTCGATCATTCCTATAGAGCTTCCCGTGGACAAACATCCGTAGGGGATCATTCTGTGTGAAGAAAAATAATGCAATTTGTGGTAACTATAAATTGGCAGATGTAGCTATTTCATAACTGCTGACAAGGGTCTGGATTCGTGTTGGATGTTCGCAATGGGTAATGGGACTGGTTATGTCATTTACTTCCTTTGCCTTTAAAACACTGCATTCTGTTGCAAGCTTTCGCCCTGTGTATTTTTGTAATTCTGAAATAACGAACCCTAAATCCAGTCCTTCGTTCTGCCAGATCCTATCCATGATTTTAAACAGCTGTAAAGTCAACATGTCCTGACGGAGATCTACAAAAAATTCATCAAAAGTAAAGTTAATACAGAGAGAATGCAATACTTTAAAAAGGAAGTGATCCTAAAATAACATGTTCTGTACCTTGTAAACAACAACAAAAATTAATATGTTCCTAATTTCTAGCTTGGCGAGATTTTGCATTAAAAAAAACTTTTGTGAATGACACATCAAAATACACGATTTGCGTGCAAAACATTGTAATACGAGGTACTACTCGTAGTGAAGCGCGTGCAATTCCCGCGCTGTACACGCGCTTGACTAGCGTGTGGGTACTGCAACACTCGTGCGTGGTTTTATACTCTCACACTCACCATCCCCATTCTTGAAGATAATGCGCACCAGGTCTCCCAGCTCGTCCGTATTTTCGAACACCAAGTAAAGTGGCCGCATCTTGGAATCCATAAACTTGCACTGGTCGACACTGAACAAATTAAGATAAATTTAGGAAAATTGAGATTATATCAGCTTTGAGGACAGTGCTTGCTAAAAGTGATCTAATTTTGCCTGCTCAGTGACTAGACAAACAAATTAAATCTCATCAAGGGCTGACAAAATACAAAAACAAAATTAGGAGTAGCCACGCACTTTTCCGAGATAATAAGTTTTGAAACCTGAAATAGAAGCTGACGTTCCATTTCTTAACACGAGTAAGATTACAGACCGAATTGACACGAAGTCGTCTTACCAATTAATCATAAAAATCACAATTTCCGAGAATAGAAGAATAGCAATTAAGGGGTCTGTGCACTGCTTCTATGGTAAATGAAACCAAGGTTGTGACTGGTTGATTTAAACTACAACTTTTCATGTGATTGGTTTATTGAACTGTCTGATAACAAACTGTCCAATAATAACTTGGAAAGTGAATTAGTGGAAAATAAACCAGTTTTTTTAAACCAATCACAGTCAAGAAAATTGTAATTTTTATGGTTGACTAGGAAATTTAGAGCAGCAAGGGTGAGATGTCATACTTCAGTTGCCGCAGCTTGTAGCTTGGATTAAGAGGAGAGCTGATTTTGGAGAGTGCTCCTTGATACGTTTTCTGACGAAGAAGCTCTTTCATTGTTGCCAAACCTTTTTCCTTTTTTTCCTAGAGCAAAAAATACAAAATAAATTGAAATAACCTATTTCAGCACTAAAATGATTTGTGCAGCTGGTGGAAGAGTGTTGGGGGGGGGGGGTGGGTGGGGGGTGTAGGTGAAGGGCATTCTGTGAAGTATATTGCCATCATCATAAAAATTTGACACACGAAAATAAATCAAAAGAAATAAGATTAAACCATTCACAAATAAACAAAAAGGGCATCACACAATACCCTGTCAATTAGCTGAAGTAACTCAGTAACAGCTTTCATCTTGCTGAGTGCTTGGGCCTAAGAAACAAAGTAGTTTTCATCAGTTACACTGCTGTCAATACAACAACAGACTGTGACTTTCCAAAGAGGACAATTCACATGCATGTACTGATCACTTAAGAGACTGACAGGGTCAACAGTGACCTCATCATTAATCACTGTGCCATGTTCACCTAATTTCTAACAGGCTACATCGTTTCCTGCTAAAGGAGTTCCAATCTGAGTTCCATTCTCATCAAACTTAGACAAACCTGGTGCTGAAGGCTTTTCATGTGTGTCGGGGCACCACGGCAATATGCTTCTAACATCAAACCAAACCTCACTGAAACTCCAGGATTTTCCATTTCAGCCCTAAGAAATCAAATAGAAATAGTGAGTATAAGCTAAAAAAAATTTCACAAAATTGTGAAATTGTGAAGGTTTTAATATCTATTTCCTTTGCTACTTTGGATGACCACTACTGAGCAATTTCCTTGAGTCATTGATTGGAAAGACTAGGAAGATTTAAAATTTTGGAGAGTTGCTTTAATTCTCAAAATAGCATTTTCTTTATCTCCTTTGTGATTACATGATTTTCAAAAAGTTTTCTAGATTTCCATGAAGATAACTGAGTAGAGTAGCTTTGTAATGCTTCATATTTCTGCAAATAAATTTATTTTAGTTCCTCAAGTTTATTATCAGCTAACATGATAACTTTCTCCATTGTAAACCAATCTTGACCCTATCAACAGCAGATTGTAAGTCTTTGGACAGTGAGAGGTTAAATCCCTTGACATAAATATATCATTGATACTGTCAAAAAATTGTACCTGAGAAGCCAAAACAGCTCATGGCCAAAGTGCTGATTCTTTAAAGCTCTGCGGAGTAAAAACTCTGCCAAGTCACAGTCCAAATATGATTCATACTTTAGAACCTGCAAAAAATTAATTTTGAAAGCTTTTCAGGTTATGGTTTACTCCTTTAATAACACATTTATCAATTCATTATTCAGATATATGTTTTTTTTTAAACAGCTTACTCTTTCTTCTAAAAATGTTATTGTCAGACGTTTCTGGATTTTTCAGAATGTGTGGTTCCATAAGTATGTGTTATTGACCAAGCATGAGTTCAAGATGGCTAGACATTAGCCAAGTTTTTTTGGTGTGTGTGTTTTATGGACTGAGACAAAGACCAAGAAAAGAGCAAGGCTCATATCCAGCTATCCTGAACAAACAAGCTTGTTCTTTAAAGGATTTAGTATGTTGCAAAAAGATATCACTTTAATAAGAATCAAGAATAACTTGTTTATTTCAAGAGCTAGGAAAGAAAGACAGCTTTGTTTGAGGCACAATAAACCCATAAGGTTGGTTTAAGTCCTCTGCCACTTTGTGACTTCATTGCCAACACTGTTCAAAAGTTATAAACTTTGTAAGTTTGCTCCATGCCCTTTTTTTGTGCTACATTAAAGCAGGCAATCCTGAGCTGGCAAGATGGGCCTATCTTGCCTGCTCAGGCAGCCAATCAGAACACAGGATTTGCTTCCTATTGCCCATCAGTACTGCTAGCTATATCACAAAATTATTTACTGGTGTATTGATATCTGAAAAGGTTAGTGGTATTTAAAGAAAGGTGTGTGAAGTAGAATTGGTAATAACCAACATTGCCAATAGGTCATGAACAACTTCTGGAGCAACACATTTATGTTTTCTCTTGGAAGCAATTACAGAAAATGAAAATACTGATCTGGAAGCCTGTGTACTTTTCTTTTTGCAAGGGCTAAGGAATTGTTTACCTGGACAAGCTGAAGAAGATACTGTTGGATCTCTGAGTCTCTGCACAAATAAATCAAAGGAATACAATCTGAATGTGTAAACAAGATTAAGTATTGGCAGGTAATTAAACTCATTACAGTACTGTTCACTGATCACCAATGGTCGTATTCATGGATAATTTAAAAGTGTGAATGATCAGAGGAAACTGGTGGCTGAAAATAGTAGACTGCAAAAAATGGTCAAACTGTAAAACATGAGACAAACCTCATCTTTTCAATACACTTCACTGCAATTTTTCTCACTTCTTGGTCAGCATATGTATAATCCAAGAGTTCTAAAGCCACCTCTGGCTCAAGCTCTGGCCATGTTTGAAGCAGGATTTGCATCTGAAAAAATAACACCACAGCAATTATTGCAAAAAGAAATCATTTGATTAAACAAGGTTTTTACAATTTTAAATAGTGAGACTCCTGAACAACAGCAAGGATTCCAGAACAACTATCATAATAACTAGAATACACAATGCAGACAGCAGGGTTTAGCCATATAATCCCTAACATTGGTATGCATGTTCTCTGTACAGTTCTTTACACTCCTCTTGTCATAATGACAAGGAGAAGTTATTTAGCAACATCAGGGAACTTCTCAAGTTGGTAATCATTTCCTTTATTCTCACTAAGGGGAAACTAGATACCATTTGACAGAGACTGAGTAGTTTAGGCCTGGGATCTAAAGATTTTCTGGGATCTAAGGATTTAAGAAAAGTTCTTTGGATTCCAGAGACGAAACTGTTAAAAATTACTTCATACCAAAGCAACATCCTTATTACTGTTCCACTTCACACAGCAAAGCAGTTTTGCCAAAGCATGTGAAAAATGTTCACGGCAATCAATTCTGCAAAAATGAAAAACACAAGATTTTTTGTCTGTTACACAGTACTTTTGAATTTTGTTTGCAACCTTTATTGCACATGCAACACCAGTGATGACAAGAAAATGACAGCACTACATTACAGGTCAATCTGTAGTTTTGGGGAGACCAATGTATTTACTCCTTGCAAAACACCTTCAAAACTAGATGAAAGTAGAGATTACTCAGGAGGTAAAAATAGAAATTAAAAGTAAGAAAAAAAAAAAAGTAAAATATATGATATTGCAATCCACCTCGATAAACCTAGGTACTTCTGGGAAAACCATTACAAACATTTTTAAATGAAATACAAAAAAAAAAAAAATAAATAACATTTAGGGTGTATTTTTGTCATTTATTCAGCCACAATGTGAGGAAGGAAAGACCAATAACAAACCTGCGCTGCCAAACAAGCTCCTTTTCTTGCTCAAAGATAGGAGCCAAGGGTTCACGATTGACTATCTGCTTTAGCTGATCAAGTACTGACTCATCTGCTCGTCCCTATGTATGTAATACTTTTATTAGGCTTGATATTAATTTTATATACATATTTATTTATTTATTGTTATCTTTGTTAGAATTTGATCAGTAATTTTAAATAAATAATTTTATTAAATAAATATTGATTGCAATATACAGTATAATATTTGTTTATTTTTCCTTGAAAATATAGATTAATTCTGAAAAACATTAACTAGTATAACATCAAGTTTACACTGTATTGTTTATATTAGTTAAAGCACTGGAGTCATTGGATTAAAAAGGAAATTGCTGGCTTCTCTTGGATCTTCCACCCCCTACCCACCCAGTCAATAAGTGCAAGATACTTACAAAAATGTCAGAATCCGTAACTTGTGCTGCCAGCTCAGCAATCTGTGCAAAGAATAGAAGAATGCACACTGTAAAATGTTATTACAGTCCAGTCGTGACTAGATATTGTAAACCTAATTAGATCTTTATCGACTATTGATCTCATCAAATTTGTCATTGGGTGAGGCAAACACAATGCAGATGATGTAAAACAAAGGAAAAACACTGTACATGGTAGGCAACTTGATGGCTTACGTTTCTTTCCTTTCAATCAGTAATTCTGCAATGTAATTTTAACCCTTACTTCTTTGTATTTGTTTTCACAGCCACATCTTACCAGTGTACCATTCTTACACCTCTTCATCTCACTAATTCAAAGCCATAAAGTCAGTCTTGCAACCCTTTTGATGTGCAGCAAGTAAAAAAAAAGAAGCTGCACATGCCTGCTAACTTGATTTCTTGTTTTATTTTTATCTTTTTCAGTAGTTAACTCCCAAATAAAATTTGTAATTCTCCTTTCTGTCAACCATACAACTCTAATAATGTTAGTTCAGAGAATTTAGTATTGGATCAACTGATTATCCCCAAATTGATATTTTTCTTTATTGTGATCTCTTATCTGGTGGATATTATATTGATATTGTAAGGAGAAATTCTGTCTTGGTCACTAGTGAGAGTTAAAGGGTTAAATATATATACTTAACCCTTAATCCCAAAGAATGACTTACATCTAATTCTCCTGACAATTTTATCCCTAAGTCAAATATCAGTTTACGAGAACAAGGGAAATGGTTGTCCCAACTAGTCAAAGTATTGACTTTTTTCACCAATTCCCCTTGTATGACAGAAAAAGAGTACTTGACATTAGGGAATATCCATACTGATATAAAGTTGTAAAGGCTTATTGTAATAGCAGTGGTTTTGTTTTATTAATGAAGTGATCACCCCTTTCAACCAATCAGAAGCAAAGTAAAGCCAACTTGGTTCACTTGAATTTTTTATTTTTACACTCCACTGACACACACTCTCTTCAGAGTTTCATCATATCAAGTTCCACCTCTTACCTGGTCAAATGATGGGTAAAGTACTGGGTCTGAGTAAGTTGAGAAAGCAATATCAAGTGACACTGAGGTTACAGTGTCGATATTGGAAACAACTGTGCCCACAGGATTCAGTTGGTCAGCCATTGTTTCAGGTACTGGCCATGCAAAGAGTTTCAGTGGACCTTGCCGAAGTTTACCTTGGTAATCAAACAGAGTTGTGTTGACCCATGCCACAGGAATTGTTTCCTAAAAAAAAATTAAAGCCTTTACATAAGTTAACAGCCTTTACATAAGTTGTAGCAATATTCATACCTGCAGCCATTTGTTTATTTAGTAACCCTTTTTTTTCACATTAAACTTGCTGCTTAACTAGACAAGAAATTTGATTTGACCCTAATGAAAGCTAATACAAACTAATCCTGACAAAAGCAGAAACAAACTAAAACTAATGAAAGCAAAAAACTGATCCTAGTGGAAGCAAAATCTAGCAATCTTAACAAGAGCAAAACTGAATTTTAACCTAAAAATCTTTGCAATATAATATTCTTGTAATGTCTAGTTTGCAAAAAAACTTTTGTCCCCACTGTGTGAGAAATATTCTTGCTAGTTTGTGAGAGACATCTATTCATTAGTCCATACATTCAAAGCTACTTTTAGAGCAATTTTCAATTAAGCACTATGAAACCAAAACAGCAAAATATCTATCAGAACAAAGGAAAGTATCACAAGGATCTAACAGCAACTCAAACAAAAAACAAGCAGACTTCTTGAAGTGCAAGTGACCAAGTTGTAATTTGTTTTAGTTTTGAATCTGATTGGCTGTGAAAGCCATGCTAGTTTTTTGGACCAATCATAAAGTAAACTATGGCAACACTTAAGAAATACTAGAGATTTCTTGTGACATGCAATTGAACAATGCTCTTTGAGTTGATATCCCTATGTAATACTGAACCTCCTTCTTCTTTTTTGACTTCTTCTGAGGATTGTTGGTTACGCCATAAATCACAAGGCACAAGCGAGCCATTCGAGGAATATCTGCCACTTTTAAATCAAAGTCCAAGAACTGATTCCATGTTGGATTTGATCCACTCTCTGCCCTTGTGGATTTGATGTCACACAATGCCTCTCCCCCATGATAGATACCTGCTCGGACACCAACCTGAATAGGCATGGTAGACAACAAATCAAACCCATATCTTATACCTTGTTTCAAAAAATAGTGTCATGGTTTGAGCCTGGAAGTAATTATTGATTACCAATTTATTGAATAACTGTTGCAAAATTTTACACTTCCACTCTTGCAAAAATATTTCCTGCAAAGAAAGCAACAGTCACCTTGCTCAATATGCCCCATGGGATAGGCATCATTTTCTTGAATTTTTTTGAGGTGAGTAAAAGAGAGAGCCTGGAGCAAGACCCAATCAAGATGAGGAGCATTAAAAGAAAATGATGCACTCCTCCTTGCATTTGTCTCACTCTTTGTGTTCTCTTTGTTCTTGCCTAGCCTCTGATGGCCCAAAAAATGCAACACAATAATCCCTGTCTGATAGGCCACACTAGAAGGAATATAACTCTTTAACTCACACAAGTGACCAAGACTGAATTTTTCCTTACAATATTAAAACAGTGTCAAGTAGACAAATGATGAGAATAGAGAAAAATATTTATTTGGGGATTGTCACTAATAGTTGATCCAATACCAAAATTCTCCACACCAACATCTTAAGAACTGTATTGCAGATGGAACAGCAAATTACTCGTGAGATCTTAGCAGCAGAAAGGTTACACTAGCTTATAAAAGAGTTCACCTACCCTCATAAGGTCTCCTGCATTCACATTTGTGGCTGAAGCAATCTTGATTTTAACTTGATTTTCAATATTCCACAATGACAAGCTTGTTGTCTGTGGCTTTGTAGGCAGAGGTGGTGCTCTGCCACCTGCACTTCTGCGACTTAAATCACTAACATCAAGCACCTCTACTTGAAGTGATGAACGAAGCACTAGTGAAAGCATTGGCCTGATTCCTTTGGACACACAAGTGCGAATGTACTGAAAACAAACAAATATAATCATAATATTTCATGGGTAAAATATATTGTTGTTTACCTCAAAGAGCCTATCAGAATCTTTACTTCAGGGCCGGGTTGTTCAAAGCTTGGTTAAGATAACCCAGGGTTACTGTGAAATCTGATCTCAGATCTAGAAGCTTTAAAAGAAAATTCAGTCAAATTCTTTTTTTTAGAATATGACTATTTGATACTTTAAAAAGAACACTGAAAATTATCCTGAAAAGGCTTTTGAGTGAAGGAATAAAGAGACCCAGATTAAAATTTAACCCTGGGTTAGTGCTAATCAGCCTTAAAACAAGTGGGCCCAGATGTATAAGGACTGTTTGGACTAATATCTCAGACAGACTGCCTTTGTGAACCTTCCCTTCTATAGGTGCAGGCAAAGGTGCAGGTTAACCCTCTCTCCTCTAAGCTGGTGACTAGCATCTAATTTCTCCATACAAAATCACCCCTGAATCAAACATTACGGTCAATGGAATAAAGGAAATGATCACCAAAAATAGGGTTAACAGTTGTTTCAATACAAAGTCGTTTTGATTCAAGTTGTTTTGATACAGGTTGAGGTTGATTCGTTACACTTGTAAAGTCGATTTGATACAAACTGAAGTCATTTCAATACAGAAATAAACTTGAGAAAAGTTCAGTATAAGTGTGTTAGTTTTTGTCTTTGATATGTGTGGTGATTTGTTGTTTTCTATTCAACAAATAAATAAATAAATCTCTGTTCTTGATAAATAAACTTAATCAAAACTTGGTCTCATTTGCATGTTCTCAGTGTGTAAGAGACTTGGGTATGTGTGGAGGCTCATGGAGGTATGGGTTTGTTTTATTTACAACAGAGGTTTGTCTTTGCTCTGGTAGTCTAGTGAGTATGTCTTTGAAGGTTTGTTTGGTCATTTATATATAGTGTAGTAATCTGTATCGAAACGACTTGAAGTAACTTGAGTTTGTATCGAATCGACTTTACACAAGTAACAAATCGACTTCCACTTGTATCAGAACGACTTGGATCGAAACAACCAGATTCCCTTGCACGTTACATAAATTCTCCATGTTGGCACCTCAGAAAATGCATGGTGACCAGTATGAAGAATATGCACACCGATGTCTGGGTGTACAGGGTTAAAAGGAAAAAAAAGGATTGTCCAATACACACATACACTTTGTATATAGCATACAAGTAGCACTTCATCCTCAACATACCGTGTACTGCAATAACGGATAATTTCCTAGTAGGTAGCTTTCTTGTCCAACAATCTTCAGTACGTAATCACTCGGTTTGTCGAGATCTAAGACCCCCATGATTGCACCTCTTTTCCTCAATACCAATACCAGAAGCTCGTCTGGATATGCATCAGCAGGAACATTAAATGCATGCATGTCTTTTATTGAGGCCCTATTGTTCTTGATGGCCACATTTACCAAGAAACGTCTGTTCTCCATTAATTTCTCTTCGATCCGTTCTGGTGGATCAGTGCTTTCGACTTCGGGAGGGTACGCATACATAGCTCGTCCAATCCAGTCAAGTTGACGCCTCTCACAAGCGATTTTCTCGGCAAACTGCCGATACTTTCGACGGAAATCGTCCACTTCTGTGTTCTGCATTTGATCGAACTCGTGCAAGCTCTTACCGATGAGGTTGCCAATGTGGGAGTCGAAGAGTTTTTCCTCGTTGTCACCTTGTTTTTGTACGAGCTTCAGCAAGGGTCTAAAAGGACGCACGTCGATTAGCTGGCGAGTTTCATCCAGTAGTTCCTCCTGCTTTCCTCTCTGATTCACGCACACAAATATGTAATTCGCAGCATCTTTGAGGAAATTAAACAACGGATAAGAGCTGGCTTCTCTCCATAGTCGATTTTTAATCTCTGACAACGGAGCTTCGATGCGAACTTGTAACTGAATCACGACTCCTGTTGGTAAGAAACAGTCTACATTTACCAGCGATGCGGGCTCGTAATCGTCCCAGAAATTGCGCCGTAGTCCTGGGGGCATTCTCAATGTTTAAAAAAGTGATTTTTGTGGCGATTTGTTCGTGGAATACTGCTCACAGAGCTAACACATCACTTGTAACTCTCTGTACCGGCGTCACATTTCCGCATAGGGCTCCCATAATCCTCTAGCAGTTAATGTTCAAGGCGCCTTTCAGCAATATTTCCCGGAAAACGCTGGAAATAAACAAAGGGACACTGTTATACAACAATAAACAACACAGCAAATGAATCTCAATATTATTTTTCCACATACACCTAGTAATCTGCACTCGATTTAAGTGCAGTGTTTAGATCTGAATCTTCAAAAAAGCGGTTGAAAAAATATTTCATCCCACCACTTCAACACGAGGTCAATATTGTGAGTTGTGAATCAGATGTGAGTGTCGCACGAGCGTACTGGAATCATGAATCATTCGGTAGAAGTATGCATAAATCCGGTGCTATTCAATTTTTTCTCGTTTTTAAGTGGCCTATCACAACATTATCTGTTTTCGCGAAAGGATTCCTACTTAAAAGTTCCTCCGAGACATATTTGATACTTCAGTTACCCCTCTGTAGTTCGAAAGTGGGTTTGCTCGAAAAAAGGAACTATTCGACCAAGTTATCTAAACTAATTTTTTACTCGCTAAAGGAATGAAGTGGCTCGTAATTTCTTTGCTGAGCTTAAACAATTTACGTAAGTTACTTGGGCTACACATCCGGTAATAAATCACACGGAGCCATGACAATCAGTTTTCGCCAACTCGACAGACAAACAATTCCTTTTTACTTCCGCTAGATTAAGTCACTGTCACCATAACAACAGGGATTAAGAGCTTAGCTGAATTTCTCCTCTCAAACCGTTTGTGAGCTAATAAGGGCATCTACACCATTGTGGATTTCAAATATTCGTCTGGTTCGCAGCTTACTCTGGTTTTGAAAGGAGTAAAGAAGACGTTAGCGACAACGGAGATATTGCCGTGCGACTTTGCAGTAAATGTATTTGGTTCCAGTCAATATCTGTGGACAAGGCCAGCACGAAAATACACACGTCGCTCTTCGGTCTCTCGCAAATTTGTTATGAAGAATTTTATGTCCCAAAAGAGCAAACAACCCCCGATTTAAAACTTCAGCAAGCCTTTGATTGTGGTACGAAAGAGAGATCATGGCAAACACACGTTGAATGGTCCTCTTAACTTTATTGGCATTTATAACAGCGTATAAGTCTCAAATACGATTTTTGTTTGTTTGTGTTACTCATATGGCTGTCATAATCAAAACCGTCCCCTCCCCAAAAAGGAGATTTATTTTTCATGACATCAGGAGATGGGCCCAGTCCCTCACCGCTGTTTTATTCCTGCCTCCATTTCATATCCTACAATAATTTCATCTTTTTTCTTTGAGATTCTTCTTCATCTTCGTCATCTTCCTCTTCTTCTTGGAAGACAGTTCTGGGTTGGGTACTGAAAGGAAAAAAAGAAAGTCAGGCCTTTAAGAAGACACTGAAAGATAATTAATGAGATCCACAACACTGTGAGAGTCAAGAGTCCAGCTTACGACGAGACAAAAAAACCCCAAACATCACTCTTCGTACTTGGTACATTACTAAAAATAAACAGCTGAGCTGGCCTAATTTTGACATCCATGTTCGATAATTGCGCCGAAACTTGGTCTAAACAGGAGCCAATAGCTCAAGGTGTATCAAACTTACTGTGCATATGCTGGTGAGACCCAGTAAGGATCTTCCGCGGCAGCCTGAGAAAAGAAAAACATGATGCCGGTGAGACAGACGCAAACACCGACTGACTTACCTCCCTACATACATACATACATACAGTCAGACACCAAGCAGTCAGGCAGGCAGACAGACAGACACCAGGCAGTCAGGCAGGCGGGCAGGCAAGAGTAACAGGGGCAGAGAAACAGACAAATTAGACCGACGGACACTGACAGACAGACGGACAGTGGAATAGAGCCAGACAATCACAAAGAGAGACAGAAAACCAGAACATTCAAGTGACGAAAACAGTTGTGCAGAAAGACAGATACAGAAAGCCATGTATGCAGACAGTCAGACAAAGACAGGCGTTAATAAACTAGTATATAAAAACAAAAAGACAGAGGTTAAAAGATCGACAGATGAAGCGACAGACAGGCGGACATAAAGGTGCATTAAGGCAAGGAAACATGCAGAACGGAAAGCGAGCTCACTTACAAAGAATGAACACACCACAGCTACACTGTATACCTTTGCGTGTTTGAGGATGGCCTCACGAGGATGTGAATCATCTTTCATCTCCAGTGCCATGCTTTTCACCACATAAGCTGACAATGACATACCAGATGTAACTCTGCCACCATGGCCTGGAAAAAAAGCCACAGCATCAATTAGCTGACATTTTACAAAAATAAGCAGATATTTTACACTCATCTGTGCTCAAATGCTTCCTACGCAGGTTTAGAGGCTACTTTTATCAAAATACATAGTTGTTATCAAAACTTCAGTCCCCTATGGAGCATCATCCAGTTGCGTGCCCAATCTAATCTAAAACTGCTTTGGTTTTGCTTTACCACACTCTGCGATAGGTCTAGAAATCTCAAGCCACCCTGTAAACCAATCAGGTGTAAAAGAAGCATAACCAATTAAAACATCGTTGATCACGTTTTCTCGCACTCAAGGCACGTCACAAGGGTCTTCATTGGTTCTCCTGCTATATTTACCTTAGCTGTGGTTGGCCTTTTGAATTCAATCAATGAAACTAAACGCTCACCTGGGCCAGTGACTGGCAAATCCGGTCTGTGTGACCTGACGGGGTCCTTCCGATCTGCTTCTTTCAACTTCTTCTTATTCTTGAATCGCTTTTCGCGGAACATAGGTAATGAATGTGCTACAAAACAAGACAAAAGACATTGTAATTTCAGTATCGGTTAAAAATTAGCCAACTTAGTCAGAAATTAGGAACGTGGAATCTCATTTCATCAATTTTGTGTTTTCATTGGAATCTCTTTAATCCTCAAATGGAAAAAAATGCACAGAATTATACTCACGAGTGATAATGTGATCTTTCAATGGCATCTCTTTAGAAGCGACTTTTCTTTTCACATTTCCAGCGCAAAGTTTAGCTCCCCTTTAAAAATCATAAAAAAGAGAACAACAACTTTAAGAAGTAATACGGTAAAGAACTACTAACACAAGACACGTTAGCAACGAAAATAAAAGCTAACAATCATTTAACCCTTTAACCCCAATGAGTGATTAGTGTCTAATTTCTCCTTACAATATCCCCCCTGAATCAAACATTAGGGTCATGAGAATAATGGACGTGATCAACAACTACAGAAGCTCTGGATTGTTAAGCTAATTCTCCTTGTCAGCACTTAGGAAATGTATAGAGAACAGTGTGGAGAATATGCATACTGATATTAGGGTGTAAAGAGTTAAAAGCCAACTCACTTGTTGCTCTTCTCGGGGTCAAAGTATACCTTGGTAGTTCCATTTCCACAACCGACCACAATCTGGTTTAACTTGGGGTGCCATAAGCAGCTAACGACGCTCTGAAAAACCAAACACACAGTGATTGTTAGCGCGCCTTCTTATTGAATGTTGTAAATCGAAAACGAAAGAAAATCAGAACGAAGGTAAAGATCAGCAAAGAGCGGATGAGAACTTTAAGTAAAAACAAGTAATAATTTTGGACACAAAGGAAAAATCGTGTGACCTTGTCAAGATTAGTTTTATCTTTATTTCTGACTGGTTTAGTACGTAACGCGAGCTTTCCACAGCCCTCACAAGGCGACATGAAATAGAAGGAACGCAATCCTGGCTGACATTCGACACTCAATGAAAATCTGCTCGAATACTTAAATATTTCGCTGCAGTTTGAGAGATTACCAAATTTTCTTCGAAACAGAAAGCGACTTAGAAACGTTACATTTCGATGCTTAAATTATCTCCGCTTTTTTTACCGTTGATGAATCCATTTATATACCATAATAGCTTAACCCTTTCACTCCCTTGATCTGATCATTAAATCTCCCTAACAACTGCTACACGTTTCCTTGTAAATTAGTTACAAGAATTTGGTGTTACATGTAGATCAAGATAAAAACTTCTACCTGATGAGTTTAGGTATTCTCATCACCGGCTCGCATGTTAATCACTTCTTAACCCCCTCTCCTTCCCTAGATGGAATAACAGTCCATCTAAGCCCTAACCGAGATTCGAACCTTGACACAGAGTCCACCCAATTACTGTTAGCCTAACTCCTAGGTCTGCCACAATTTATTATTCCGCTTCATGGCCCAATGATTCATTTGAGGGCCAGCACAGATTTGACACGCTGAGCTAGGGGAGTGGGAACGTGATTTAACAATATAAAAAACCTTATAAACGACACACGAAGTAAAAGTAACAACAACAGCAACTTACCGACTCCATCACATCAAACTCGTAGAGTTTTCGCAAAGACTCCCTTTCCAGGAACACCAGCTGACCTGATCCCTATGACCAAAAGGAGAACCTGGTTACATTATTTTTTTGAGCAACAACTTAGACATTTCTACGGACTCTGTCAGGTTCGCCGTGAGAGCAAATGGGCAAATAAAGCCCAATGAAAAAAAAAAAAAAAAAAACCAAAGGTCAGGCAAAGAAAAATAGATATGGGACTGCCGTTTTTCCTGACAACCACAACTGCTTTTCGTCGCTTGCAAACTCCTTCAAACGTCTCTAGTCACTGAGGGCCTGCAACAGCTAGGATGTCAATAATATTTACAAATATATCGACACTATAAGCTGATTTTATCTTTGTTAGCACATTCTATATCCTTCAACATGTGTGGTTTGCTTATTTGCTTGCCTGTTGTTGTTGTTGTTTTCTCCCAGAGACTGAAGAAGTACAACGTCAAAAAGGACTTACCTGTCCTTTCTTTACAGATGTTCCCGTTACTATCAACTTGTCGTCCGGACTAAACAGACATGAAGTTCTAAGAAACAAGAAAAAAAAGTGGATTTTACAAAATCCCCTAAGTTTGCTGATTTGTGAGGTTTATTTACATCAGTTCATCAACTGAGAGAAATTTACAAATGAGCGTAAAAAGTGAAGCAGCATTGCAATGGTTTTTTTTCTTCCCACACTTTGTGATTGGTCTAGTAAACTCGCGCCATACACTCGAACAACCAGAAGCAAAACAAAAAAAAATACCGTCTTGTCTACAAGCGATTTCCCGCGTTTGAGGTAGCCCGAGCTGTCACCGACGCCCTTTAATGTTAACCTTGGTTATGTTTGGCTAATGTGATAACTTTGGGTCCAGTCTGTCTACACTCATTCGAAAGGGGCACCTTCCCTACAAGCCCGATTGCACCCACTTGGATAGCCCATCGAAAAACAGCATTTATTTTACCGGAAATTAATAATAAAGGCTTACTGTGGATAGTAGTTTGTTAAATTCATGGCGACATTGAGATATTCCTTGAAGTTCCTCAGATCCCAAGTTTTCAGAGTATCGTCACCTGCAGTCAATAATTCAAAGTCAGCTTTTTAAGGAGAACCAAATGAAGGATCGGATACAATCAAGTAATGGATGCATTGTGTTTAAGATAAGGTACTTCTACCAGTCAAGCATTCCTCCTGTAATTTCACAGTTTGTGGAGGGAATCTCAAAAAAGGAAGTACAAAATCCATTCAGAGACAAGCTAATACAATGCTGGAATAAAAACCACATATATTACTCGGAAATTTTATTTCACCCTTCGAAACTAAGAGTGACTAGCTTCTAATTACTCTTTACGGTCTCACCCCTGAATCACACATTAAGGTCACGAGAATGAAGGCGATCATCACTAACAACAGAAGCTCTTGATTGTTTAACAAATTCTCCTTGTTAGCACCTTAGGAAATGTATAAGGAACAGTATGGAGAATGTGCATACTGATGTTTGGGCGTGAAGGGTTCAGAGCCTACAAAGGTAAAATTTATAATGGGGCTTTAAAAAGCTACCACATCCTTATGGAGGTGGTCAAGGGATAAAATTTTTGACAACAAAATAACGTCAATGTGACAATAATATTGATGCTTTCGATAGTTCAATCGCCAAGTCATCAAGTTGAACCGTGGTCAAATTCCCCTTCGCTCCCTCCCCCTTGCCAGCAAGCTCCACTTTGCACATTTCTTACTCTCACCTCCCCTGGAAGCCAAAGAGTTTCCTTCATGGGAGAAGGAAAGACACGACGTGTCACTACCCAGAGCATGTGCAGTTCGCTGAATGTATGTTGTGTGGATCTGTTAAGGTAAAACTTATATTCAGAAAAATGCTTTATGTTTAGAGTAGATGACAGTCAGCGTGTATTTCCATTACAGTATCACTGCTGAATCAAACATTGAGGTCACGAGAATAGGGAAGTGATCACCAACGAATGAAGCTCTAGGTAAGTGAACAAATTCAGGCTCTAGAGCCCAGTAGTTTAAAGGGCGGATAATGCTATTCTATGGATAAATCACTATCCAGCGGGTAAATGTGAACAAAACGTACCGCGCTATCCACCGGATAGAGATTTATCCAATGGATGGCGCTATCCACCGGATAGAGATTTATCCAGTGGATGGCGTTATCCAGCAGATGGCGTTATCCACCCTTCGAATGACCAGGGCCAGGATAGCATCATAGGAAATTTATAGAGAACAGTATGGAGAATGTACACAATGACTTGTACCAATCATGGAGCGCAGTAAAGGAAACTTAATGCAATCCCGACTTACTTTCGACTCTCAACTTACAATTGCTCTGTTGCAGATTGGTATTCAAACCATCTATTCAGAGAATGACCATGCTTCACTCCTATAGAGGCAGAGGAAATGGTATCATCATAGCAAGGAAAAAACGGAGACTTACAAAGGGTTTTCTGGTATCCCACGCTTGGATGGAGCCATCCTAAGGAAAAAAAAAACAAAAAAAAATAAACCAGAGATAGCTGTTGTTATTGTTGTTTTCATTTACAATGCAGTGATAGACGCGTAAAAGCTCATCCTTCGCCAGTACAACTAATGCTTTCTTTAGGCAATTGCCAGGAGATGTAGAGGCCAAACGATTGGTGAGCTGGACTCTGACTGAACAAAAAGTCATTGGCGGGGGCAGGTTATTTACACCAGGTCTAACCCAAACGCCGGTTTTACGTGATCAGTGGGCCTCACGATCAGGGGTTCTCTACAAGAGGGTTGATTTATTTAAAATAAATGTCCTTTCACTATTGTCTTAATACTGTTCATGAAAATAAATGTTCAGATAATGGGTTCGGCTAAATTGAAGATGGCTTTGAACATGGTCTTGTTCAACAACGGCTTAACTTTGTCTTGATAACCAGCCCACTGCGTTATGTTCTCAGGTAAGACCCTGACTTTACTGTCATGGGACCACTTCGGCTAAAGCTTGGGTTTCGCTTTACCTTCCCTTTTACGAACACAGGCCGTTAATGAAACCATAGGCAACCATTTATGGAAAAAGTAATTAAAACCCCTGTGGGAGTGTAGACGGGTAAATGGTGCGAATTGGCAGAAAACTGTGACGAAATGTTGGTGGTAGTCTGCGATAGACGAGCATACCACCCTTGCAGAGCAGCAATACTCCCCATTGTAGTGCAGAAAGTGGCAGTTAGAGTGCATTTCAATTGTGTGTCGTAAAACTAAATCCAAAGTGCTCGAACCAGCCAATCAAAGCAAAGGAAATATAGGGAGCCAATAAGAATTCAGTGTTAAAAGAAAACCGTTCCTAAGGCGGGAAAATGCGAGTGACTAGGCCGCTGTCGGTCATAGTTTTAGATCTGACTGGTTGTGAAAGTGGCGCTAGTCTTCGGACCAATCACAAGGCGACGTAAAGCAAAACCCAACAAATCCTGGATTATCAACACCCAATCGGAAATAGCTCTGCGTAAGTCAGGCCCGTTGGCAAACTTTACCTTCACCAGAGGGGCCTATTAGTGTAGAGCCTTAACCCTTTAACACTTGAGAGTGACCAGCATCTAATTTCTCCTTACAATATCACCCCCTAAATCACTAATTAAGGTCACAAAAAAGGAAATGATCATCAATGATAGTAGCTCTAGATTGTTGAACAAATTCTCCTCGTCAGCACCTTAGGAAATGTATGGAGAATATGCGTACTGATGTTAGAGTGTAAAGGGTTAAACAAAGACGTTCATGGGAAACGAACACCAAACGAAGTTCAATGTTCCGTTCCATGGAACATGGCCTAGATCTTTTGTTTCTGGCTTTTGGAGGATTGCTTGATGTCAAATCGCTGCAGAAGTAGTAACTTTGTATTCGCAGCTGCCGTTTGCATCTCGGAAACATCTGTGCTCAGTTTCCTTAATTTCTATTCACAAACAAGAGAAACTGTTCACAGTCCAGCCATTCTACGTATATGTGGTAGTCACAGCTCACCTGACACGCAGCAGCAATTATCCGTCCATCTTTGCTAAAGCAACAATGTGTCGGAATTGTCTTCTTCCCTGCGTAAAAACAGATGTTGCAACAAAACGTGCATTTTAAAGAAAACTACCGATACTCTTTGCTGCAGAGACAATTAGCAGGCACTGTAAGCCCATAGACTGCCAGTAGTCCCTCCCTCCGAGTCAAAAGAAATCGGTGAAAAAAAAAATGGTAAGCGTTGCGCGGAACTTTGCGGTGAGATACACGAAAAATGACTCGCGCGACAGACTTCGCCAAAGACTTCGTCGTAGTCTTCGTCGTAGTCTAGTAAGCGCAGGACTTTCTCACCTTGTTTGTTCTTGGTCTTGATAACAGTTTTATTTTTCTTAGGATTTTCTGCGTTCCATATTCTGACAGTCCTGTAAAACAAAGAATTTTTGAGGAAATAGCTTCATAAGAACAGACACACACACGCATGGCATTAATGTAGAGTCAAAGAGACAGCAGAAAATTGAACAAACTGTCATTCCTAACTTGATGAGGGGTATTAGGTGAGAACTTCCAAAAACAATTTCCAATGTGTCTATCAAGAATCACACTACAAAGGAGCAGTATTAAAAGTAATATCAAAACTATTGCTACTTTCTATGCATGTTCACCATGATCAAAAGGTGAAATGTGCATCTTTTCCATCTCCCTTTAATTTGAATGCATGACATCGGTGGTCAAATTGAAAAAAATGGAAAAAAACTCAGATCTGGATCTATGTGTTAAACATAAACAGCAAAACAAAGACTTTTCACAAACCCATCATTGCTGCATGTGATGAATTCATCTTTGACCTTTGGATTCCAGCATGCATTGTTCAACATTGCAACATGTCCCTACCAAAAGTAAGAGTGACATATAGTGTACATGTATATGAAAAAGAAATTATCAAATATCATCGAAAAGGCGCCCATAATAAGTTAGTTTCACCATGTTTAAGGCCCTCAAAAAATTTTTGTGCTTTTTCTATGATCATCACATGTGCAAACTTTCAGTGGTATGAAAGTAATTAAAAAAACACCTAGTTTTATGGTTTAGGAAAAAGAAAAGGAAAAATAGCAATAAATTTTAAAAAATTTTGCACTAACCATCATCATATACAAATTTGAAAAGATAATTTAGGTATACTGGTAACTAAAATAAATGTTATCATTTCTGCTCCCAAATAAATTTTTCCTCCATACTTGATTTCATGTTGAATGAATAAATAAGCCATAACATTCTAACTCCCTGAAACAATAAATCAATGAATTTTCCTTGAAATTTTCATACATGGTCAGGCAGACATATTACAACAATTAGTAAAACCATCATTCTGAAAAAATTGTTACATTATAACCCTAAATTCATATGAATGACCAACAAAGACATGCCTTTTCTTCCTGAAGAGAATCAGCTTTCAGATTTTAGGTTAACCCTTTAACTCCCATGAGTGACCAAGACAGAATTTCTCCTTACAATATCAATACAATATCAACCAGATAAGTGATGAGAATAGAGAAAAATATCAATTTGGGGATAATTAGGTGATCCAATAATAAATTCTCTGAACTAACACTGTAAGTATTGTGTGGTTGACAATGAGGAGAATAACAAATTTGATCTGGGAGTTAAAGGGTTAAAAAGGGCTTAGAATCATTCA